>NC_140606.1:35465235-35630235 GCF_057381915.1 Diplotaxodon limnothrissa | reverse complement strand
GAGGTTAAAAGTGTTTCACACTTAAGAATCGTAATGTAAGAGAAGAAGTCCAGATCTAAAATCTTTAACCTTCCAGGGATGGATGCTGGAAAGGTGAAACTCTCTACGCACGTTCATGAGTCAGAGAGAGAGAGAGAGAGAGAGCTGTTTCTGAACCAGAAGACACGGACCTCTTACCCTGACTTCATCTGTGCCCTGACACCAGGCTACAGCACTAAGCAGATGGGTCTGTTGCTCTGAATTAAACATTTTTTGTTTAATTTACTGCTGTGAAGAGGAGTAGTTTAACCCCAACAATGAACTCTCTCTTAACCTCAGGAAAAAGGTTTTAGTGCTTACAACTAACCAACTAGTTTTTAGTATCAAACCCAATCAGTGAGTGAAACTGAAAGAAAAAAGTGAGTGAAAATGAAAAAAAATCCAGCACTACTGTCTCCTGGTTGATAAACCTGTGACCTGTCCCACCATGCTTCTTCGACCCTTTTAATGTAGATTTTGTCGCCTTCTAAAAATGGGACCTTTAACTCTCCCAGTGCATCAAGGACACCTTGTGTGCAACGGTAAGATGCAGGTGACATTTGAGAAAATGGCTCATCACACCTCGGGATGAGAATACGCTGAACCAGCCTGCTGTATAAAATTATAGAAACCCAAAGAAAAAGTACAACACAAACAGCTCCAATGCTGTTTAAATGCTGCGGCATGCATCCATCTCGTCATGAATCGGCTGTGTAATGAAGGCAGGAAAGGACCCAAAATGCAGACTCACGGAGACGGGACTTAAACTCAAAACTCAGCTTTATTTGCTGAAAGGGAAAAACATAAACTACACTGGGAAATAACAGAAACTAACGACATGAAGCGGCACACAGGGGAAACACACAACCATAAGGGAGACTGGGACACCAGACAGAGGGAGACACAGACCTAAATGCACAAAATGATAACGAGGGAGGTGGAAACACACGGGGAACACAGCTGACACATATTAGAACTGATGGGACGGGGAGGAAAGCAAAAATGAAACACTAACCCAGGACATGGACTGTCAAAGTAAAACAGGAAACATGGTGAGACGTAGACTGTGACAACCAGACATGGAACATGCAGATATGAAACACACGACTGGAACACAAGAAGGGGGACAAGGGGACAGGCAAAGAGTTAAAACACAGACACACAGGACAAAGACATGGGGGGAATCCAATAATCGAGGAACTGAACAGGGAACATAAACTCAGACTAAGGCTACTAATGAACCTAAACCAAAATATCACAAAAACACAAGAAACTCAGAATGCTGGGTCAAAAGGACCCAGAACCATGACGCATCTAATGTTAAGCTTATCCAATTTAGGGTCGGGGTGAAAGCCCAGCCCAGCTTACATAGGGTAAGAGGTGGGGTACACCCTGCACAGCTCAGCTGATGCCAGGCTAATGGTGCAACAAGACCAGCTTTTAATCTTTTATCAGAATTTTGAAGCAAGATCTTTTCTTTTTTTTAATAGTATTTCAGCATTCGCATCAGACAACTACAGCTCATTCAGAACTCTGCTGCTCGAGTCCTCACTAAGACCAAAAAAGTGGACCACACCAGTCCAGCTCTGAGGTCTTTACACTGGCTGCCTGTCCGTCAGAGGATAGACTTTAAAGTTCTGATGCTGGCCTATAAAGCTCTGAATGGTTTAGGACCAAAATACATCAGTGACCTCCTGACCCAGTATGAACCTTCCAGATCCCTCAGGTCATCTGGATCCGGTCTTTTATCAGTTCCCAGAGTCAGAACCAGACACGGAGAAGCTGCATTCAGCTTTTATGCTCCTTATATCTGGAACAAACTCCCAGAAAGCCTCAGATCAGCTGAAACACTCAGTTTATTTAAATCCAGGTTGAAGACTCACCTGTTCTCAGCTGCATTTGAATAAAGCACCAAATCCACACTTTTAAGCTTAAATTTCAAAACTTACACTAACTACTGATCTTATCTATTTCTGATTTTATCTGTTTTGATTTTATATACTGTTTTGTTTGTTTGTTAAGCTTAAATTTCAAAACTTACATTAACTACTGATTTTACCTACTGTTCTGATTTTATCTGTTTTGATTTTATATACTGTTTTGTTTGTTTGTTTGTTTGTTAAGTGGGTTTAGAGCTCTGGGTAGCTCCCCAGCTGGGTCTAGACTGGGTCTAGAGAGTATTTTAAATTCAGGGAATTTAAAATAGAAAGTAGCTCGTCCACAGAAGGACTGGTAGCTCCCCTTACGATAAGGGTTCAGATCGCGCGAACAGGTGTGAAATGTGTGTGTTTAGTTAGTTTGTTTGTTTGCTTGTTTTAATCAATTTTAAATCATGCTTTTTATTTGTTTTTGTTTCTAATGTCTCTGTAAAGCACTTTGAATCACCTTGTTGTTGAATTGTGCTATACAAATAAATTTGCCTTGCCTTGCCTTGCCTTCCTTTGTTGCTGGCAGCCCATTTTAGCACTTAATACTATGCTATGCTACTGTGATATGATCGGCAGAGTATGTTGCTGTAAAATCTGGATGCATATCATCCAGCACTGATGGTGCCTTCACAGATGTGAAGTGGATGTGGACTTGGATGGATGAACTCAAATCAGTAAATTAATATCTGGATGTTGTTCTATATATTTTTTAAACTTATTAACATTTGTGTGAGTCCATGTAACGATTTACACAAAGAAACTTGTTATTAATCATCTGTGTTTTCTTTAAATTGTACACATTCATCTTATGTCCTGTTATTTTTTTTGTGGAGAAACTGTATTTTCACCCTATTTCCCACTTTTTTTCAAAACCTTATGATCTCCCTCTGTCTATCTTGGACAGACTCGTCCACACGTACACGGGTATTTTTGAAAACGGAGAATTTCCGTTTTCGTTTTAAAAAATAATCCCGTCCACATGTAAAGGCAGAAATGAAGGAAAACGCTGCTAGGAACATGCCAAAGCAACAGGTGGCGATATATTCCTAACCATGCAGAAATGTTGGCCAATCAGAAGTCTAGAAGCCTCGGTGGAAAAAAGTAAACAAAGCTGGGGCATAGAAGCAGAACCGAGTCGTATGTGTGGAGGGACAGTAACTGTGTATGTATTTGTAAACATTTAAACACTGCAGAGAGTACAATTAACAGTAATAGTATTGTAGAAATTCATTTCGCCGAAACAATAATGTGGCGCACAGTGTGACGTCAAAAAATGCGCACACCTTTGACGCTGTGTTTTCTGCGTTTTTGCCGTTTTTCTCATCCAAACGTAAATGCAAAAACGGCGTTTTCAAAAATATCCACCCTGGCCGGAGTTTTTAGAAATCTCCGTTTTCAGTGACCAAAAACGCCGTTTACGTGTGGACGAAAGGTGCAAACGCATAGAAAAATCTGCGTTTTCAAAAATACCCGGGTACGTGTGTACGTAGCCATAGCCTCAGCCTCTCTGGAAAGCTTTTTTATTTTTAAATATTCAGTCAAGTTCCATCAGACCTGTTACTATTTAACCTAATTGGCTGTGGGATGCGCTATGCTATCATCAGGTGTTACGCATATGGAACGCACTGCACTTTTCCAGTCTATTATTGTGACTGGGACAACTTGTTTGATATGTGTTTGTGTTTTTCAAATATTCTCAACTTTTTGGACTTTGTCTTGTACAGATGATTGTTTTGTTACTGTACAGATGTCATAAATGCAACAGCTGTTCCCTAAAATTGGCTTAAACCAGTGTTTGCCACATTAACTACTATTAAACCTATTCTGGGCAAGATATTTAGATATTTAGCGATTCACAATATAATTTCAAACAAATGTCTGAAGGAACATTGGCTTCACAACATGCGTTTCAAGCACCTACAAATTTGCATGTAAACCATCAACGAGTCAGTAAAAACTTTCCTCTGACCCTCAAGCGTGAAGTCGATATTTTCACTCTAGAGCAAGATGTAGATGCTCATTTACAATGTAACAGTTAGGAAAAGGTATGATACCAAAGGATTTAACTTCTTTTCCCCTGAAATCAACCATTAATTAGCAATAAACAATTTCTCCTCACTATCTAATTGGCATCACATTTGTCAAGATACAGTTAAAGAGACTGCTTAATTAATTAAACATGAAATAACACCTTTCCTGAGTGTTTCAGAATACAGATGTAACCATAGATTTTTTTCTGCACAAACACACATGCACACACACACACACACACACACACACACACACACACACACAAACACACACACACACACCAACACCTCCACCCCACCTTCTAACAAAAATCCAGCACCAGATTTGATAAGATTTGTTCTCTTTATCACTTTAATTAGCACCTCCCTCCTGTCCCCTTTGCAAATGAGGGTTAGGTGAGGGGGTTCGGGATTTGATGACTTAAAATGCACACAGCTAACGAGTTATTCATACCCTGCACAGCTGTTAAGGCAATTTAACTGCTTCTTCTCTGTTCTCCCTGCTTTCACTTGATGCTTACTTGTCGAGGAGGGAAAGGTGGCAAGAAGCCGAGAACTGCTCCATTATCTTACAAGAGACACTGTCTGATTCAAAAAGGGTCACAATTTCCACCATTCACCTGTAACAGCAAAGATTTACAACTATTCATATCTCAAAGTTGCATCTTTCCTGCAACTCTGTCTCAGCTGTGAAGACGTAGGTGTTGGGTAGGCAAGCAGAGTCTAAAAAAACCCCACCTGACTGCTTTAAAGCTGTTCCTGTTTGGAGCTATGAGCACATTTCTATGCATGCTGTATACTTGTGCGCTCCACCATTGCCCATCTGTCACTGTGCAATTATGATCAGGGGAAAAAAATGCTCGAATGTAGTATCTGCACCTTGGCTCCTCTGCAGATTGCCGACCAGGACGTGTCAACTTCTCCTGGATAAGCATCCCCATGATTGGAAGATCACAACTCACATCTACAAACACTGACGCAGATGCAAGCATGCTTTACCTAAATCCGCTGAATTAACTTCAATAAGGTTCAAATATTGCAAAGGTTCTACACGGTTTAAAGACATTTAGGAATATCAAAGACAAAGACTGAATAGGATTTTTCTCCTTTTTGTTTTTGAATTTAATAAGGCCGGAGTGTGGAAACCTCCAAGGACAGGCTTGTGAAGAGACCTCCTAAACTGCCTGATTTTGGGTGAGTGCTCATACCTTAAGTTTACCTACAGAGATGCTTTCAGCTCTCTACTTTTAACAGCCTCGCACTGAATACATTAAACATAATTCACACCGATAAGTGGCGAGGCACTTTGACGTGCCAGCGGCCTAAAAATCTGCAATGCAACTTTCACTGTTGAGTCTGTTTTGGTCAATGCATAAGTGGAACTATTGTGACAAGTGGAGCCTGGTGAGTGGTGTTGTTCATCGATGAGTTATTGCTTTAAAATGAAAGTGGTAAGACAGGTTTAGAAAAGGAAAATGGGTTCAATTAGTACTTCAAATAACAAGTGGCCACTTCAACTAAATTCCTAGAAAATGAACAACAGGCCGCAGACTCGATAAATAGAGAGTAGTTGATTTTCGCTGTAATTTTAAAGCAGCCCGCTGCAGTGGCTGCTCAGTCAGGTATAATTCATTAGCAAAAAGACAGAAAAACCAACATTCGTTAATATATCAGCTCACTTCTATCCCCGAATTTACGTTGCTTTTTCCTAAAAAGCAAAAGTGATTACTCAATTCTTTAAAAATACATTAAAAAATACTCATATCCGTTCCTTCAGACAACAAGGCGAGTGAATGGACTCATACATACATCTCTAAGTTTGCAGATGTCAACATTCTTGGAGGCCTATTAGATTCATCTGCCCGTTTCACAACATTATGCTTGAGATGCTTGAACTGTAAACGGAGGTGGAAGGGTCTGAGCGCCATGGAGCCACCGCTGTGCTGTTGTGTCTGCCTCCAGACTTCAAACAAAAGCTGTTATGTCTGAAACAGTGGAGGCGAATAAAAGGGCAGCCATAGGTGTCGGCCCCAAACATAAATACAAGCAGTGGAATGTGGTACTTACACTCTCAGAAAATGAAGTACCCTATTGTACTTTTAGTGGTACGCTCCTAGGGTTCTCAAAGTGCCCACGAGGGCAACAAGGAAAGAATGCAGCGCTGTGCATTTAATTCACCCAGAGTTCATATTGATATAACGGCTCGTGGAGCACTTCTATTCAATTCCAGCTCTTCTGTTTCAGCCATCATGGCTGACTAAACCTTCATAACACAATACAACTGCCAGACAACAAGAGTAACAGCGACCTCAGTAATGGTTAAAAAAAACCCTGTAATCTAGCATAAAAGTGCCAGTTACTCTGAAGTGACACCAAGCACGTGCACAGGTAGAGCTCAGACACATTACAAGTGTAAATATATAAGTCCAGAACATAAGTCCGCTTCAAGTGTCACTCAGTTTTTATCAGTTTTGCTTTTTTCCTCTTACATTTTACACATTTTACAATACAGATATCATCAAAAACAGTATTTTTAAATGGACTCACTCTTATGACACTCTCCTACTCTACTTGAACATTCAAAGCACTTTTTTGTTAAGCATTTGGTAATTGGAGCAAAACCAAGTGCAGGTTGGAAATATTCAATGCAAAAGATCATCATATAAATTACTAATATACTAATTTTTGATCTGATGGATATCTGCAGGAGTGCTGAATGAAAAATAACTCAAGCAAGTAAAAGCTGTGTTACTTTGTGCAGCTTCATTTTTACATTTTTTATTATACTTATGTATTTGCTCCTTTTTCGGTTTGAACACATGCCTCCTAAAGTGTCTGTGCACAGCTATGACTGACACATTACACCGATGTTTGATGTCATAGCCGTGGGAACTTATTTCAGGTATGAGGGTGATGTGGAGATGAGGCATCTGTGCAAAGGAACATCTGTTAGATGAGGGCAGCACCCTCAATACAAATACAAATATAAATCTGTGTTACCAGTTTACCTGGGCAGCTGGCCGTTAACTGAGAAGAGGCAAAGACACTAGATCATCACAAAAAAATCATTTTAGGCTTTAATTTGTCGTTATAGACATGCATCACCAACGCATGCTCCAGGATCCTCAGCAGCCCTGCTTCACATGTTCTTGTCTGTGTGCATTAATTTCTATGTGTGATATACGCCTCATATGCTATAAAAATAATGCTGTTGTACCCTTATTGGTACCCAGGTGAATTGGACATTATAGATATCAGTCATGCTTGTCTGGTGACAATTCTGTACCTTAGCGTAGTGGTAAAAATTGCTTTATATTCTAATAATATTAATATCTTAATATTCCATTCAAACAGTAGTTGTCAGTTTATTTCTCCTATATCTGTAGATACATTTACAATCATCAGTTAACCTATGGACTGTGGGTGTGGGAGTTTGTGTAGATTGTACCTTTAAGGCCAGAAATGGACTATTATTGTACTCCTACTTCTAAAATTGCGCCAGGTTAGACCCTTTGAAACGAGCTAAAGATGATATCTGCAAACCTTTTGTGAGATGAGCCCCTTATCTTGCAATGACATAATAGGATAAAGCACAGGCATGTGCCACTTGTGACATAAATCAGACAATATATGCATGGGAGTGTAATATTTCTACATGAATGTGACCAGAAGGACACCTTGAGTCCCCTGAGTAAGTCCGTGTTTAATTTTATCACCTTAAAACAACGAGCGAGAGGGCAGAAATCAACTCTGTGATGAATGTCATTAATTTCCACACCTCTAACCTGTTTCTGCATCTTTACATTTGTTGAGAAGTGTTTCATTTTGCTCTTACCAAGCAGCTTGGCATAGGAGCGAGGGAGAGACAAGTTCCCAATTTACGTTGTGGTGATCCCGCAGAGATTGCTATCATTAGAATAACTTTATTAGGCTTTCTGCTGCATTTCCTGTTTGATTTACTGCGCAGTCCCGAGGGCTCGCGTGTAGGCACAGAGGACTCCGCTATGCGAGCCAGACCTGCCGATGTTGTGGCGCAGGAACCTGAGTGTAACGTCCCGATTAATCTGGAGCTAAACGTAGCAGAAACATAACCAAGACACTGCCCAGTAAATCTGCTGCAGACCTTTTACATCAGCATGTGTATGCATTGGTACGTCAGCGTTTGTGTTAGCAGAAAGCTAACAACCATTTGCGGCTCTGGTACTGCAAAGCTTAGTCCTTGAAATGCAATTAAATATATTGTGTATATTCATATCACAGCTATGATTGTAAATAAATGCATTTAAAAAAAGTAGCTCGGGTGTTTTATCAATTCATGGCATATGTGACACCAGTATTTTACTAAATGAGGTAAAATGTTTGTGATTATATAGAATCTATTCAAACACAACAATGAACAATCAGAAGCAAACAAACTGCGTCACTGTCCCTTGTTGTGGTGTCTGTTAGCGAGCAAAGATTTCCTACTTTGTAAACAGTGTAAATAAACAACCTACAACTTTCTCCAGTTGTGTGACTTTTCCCTATAATCTTGTATAAACCAAGGAATTATTCAAGGACTGCAGCAGAAAATAAACAGAGGTGAACTTTGCTTTGTGCTGTAACTGTGTGTTAAAGAATTAAACTATTTTGTTGAGCTCCCTTTGGCCCGTTAAGGACTTAGACTGTATACAAACAATGAACGTTATGAACGCTATATTTGCCCCAAAACAAAGCTTAAAAATGCACGCAGCTTCATAGCTAAGTAACAATGTCCAGGACTGAAAAATGAAAGCAATATGAAATTGCCAAAAACTCTAATGGGCGCTAGGGGCTGGCTCCCAAAGACTCCCATGTTAAAGTGCCCAACTTCACAGTATTAAAAGCATGTTTTCAACCTTATACAAAACAGTTTTGGTCTCCAGTGCAATAAGATGCGAAGTAGATGTAAAACAGGGACACAAACAAGTATCCAAAAACACAAGGAAGAGGCGAAATCTAAGGACAGCCATGGAAACAAAGTAACTGGGCTGCAGGACACATCTTGACAAAGTACACAGGGAGGATTGGGTTATTTATACACACACAGATGGCTGATTAGGGATTAGACACAGGAGGGGAATGAGACACAGGGCCACACTGTCAACAACAAATGAAAACAATCAGGGAATCAAGCGAAGACAGAGAGGAAGCAAAACTACCACAGAACACAAAAGAAAACTAACCTTCAAAGTAAAACAGGAAAAAACACAAAGAGACTAATATCCATGAACGTTAACACTAAACAAGAGAACACAGAGGGACTAAGGAATAAACTGCTGCTACTGCTACAGATAACAATAATAACAGACCTAAACAAAAACACAAAATGGAAACTCATCACTAAAATGAACAAAGTAATAACATCAAGACTCACACAATACTGGAACAAAGAAATCAAAGCAGGAATTTAAAATCCAAAGACTAAAAATAAAACACAAACGCTATAACAACCATGAACTGGGGCTGTGTTGAGCTAGGTGGCTTGGCTAGGCTTGCCTTGCTTGCAAGCATTAGCTTATAGCTTGATGATAGCACTTCACCCCGTTGTCTAAACACCTGGCCACAATCAGTGGCGGTCCTAGCCTGTTAGGCGCCACAGACAAAACATATTAAGGATTGTACATTAACATAAAGCTGTTGCACACACACACACATATGAAGAGAGAGAGAGTATGCATAGTATGCTAACGGCTACCAAACAGCCATCACAATTCATCATACAATGAGAACAGGACAAATCAACAATTAACAATGACTAATTAATATTAAAATCTGTAACATAATGTATTGTTTGGAGTTTAGTCTGTTACTGTTACTATTTTTACCATTTCTTCTTGGAGCAACTGTAACCCACATAATTTCCTTAGGGATTAATAAAGTATTCTGATTCTGATTGTTTCAGGATGACCTGCCATTGTCCAATCACACATCTGCTTACCTGCATCTTTTACTCGTTTCTCCTCCTCTTCTTTTCTCTTTTTTCTAAACTGATGGCTTTGAACTTTTCTTGTCCATCTTACATTGGTTTTAATTTTGCACTCCAGTATGAACACCCATCCCTCAACCCAAGGATCACCACAACATGATCTAACACACCTACACCTTAGTTCACAGATTCACTTTGTCTAGGGTGCATTTCTGAGATTTCTTGAAGCTTGGATTTACAACCTTATAAATGAAATGTGCTCTATTTGGAAGCAGCCGCCCCCCGCCCTCCCCTTTCGACGGGTTGTGTGTGAGACTTTAAATCATCAAACTGTAAATTTTAAATTGTTATTGATCCCTTTACCCCAAGTCCTAAAATGTAAATTTATTTTCTTACTCTTCTTATATATATTGTTTGTTTACTTGCACTGCTGTAACTGGAGCCTCGTCGTCTCGTCTCTCTATATACTGGACTGTATGTAACGGAAATGACAATAAAGTTTACTTTGACTTCAGCAGCGAGCAGGCGCACCGAGGGCTCTCGCGCTCACTTTTCGTGTATAGAATTTCGAAAAAACATTGTTGCAAATTATAAGTCTGGTGTTTTCGTGTTTGTTGGTTTGTTTTTATTTTGTTTTATTTTGCGAGTTGGTTATTAGATGCTGCACCAGCCGGTCAGAGAATCCCCCGCCACCGGGCGATAGAAAACCGATCGGTGCCTATGCCATTCCCAATATGCGCTGGCATGACGTCGGGGCAGCATGAGTACGAGCATTTTTTAAATTTTTTTTTTTGCAGATGCCCGTGATGCCGCCCGTATCTAAAACCACTACTGGCCACAATGCTAATGTTGAGACTTGCAAAGTCGGGAGTCCAAAATCAGTCACAGAGCCTACTTCCATCTTTTATGTACAGTTTATGTTAACCCCATAGTACCGACTCAAGCTAATCCTACCAGAGCACTAAACATGCTAATTGATGCTAATTCCCAAACCAGTAGAGGACTAAAGTGTTCTATGAGTATCTGAATGGTGTACTCAAATATCAAAAAGTTGAGTGTGGAGCACTGTACATCTTCAACAGTCAATATTTTGGCTGTATAGCTGAAAGATCGAGGCAAGCAAAGATTTCAGTTATCACTGATAATGATGATGAAATCAGTGGCAGCTAGCTAACTGCAGCAGATTTTTTCATCATGCAGGTGAGAGCAAACATTGCATGTGTTACATGTGTGGTAAACTGTTCACAAAGTGCAGTAGCTAGCACAGCAATTGCAGTCAGATATTGCATGCTATTTATGGTGCACAGCACAGCGCTTCTATTTCAGACAACACTACCCTTTCAGAGTGCATGTAACAAACGAGTAACTAATAAAGAATGTGCAAAAGAGGGACTGGTTTGTATTGGCCACCACCATCTTGTTTTTTATTAGAAGTGACCATATTTGGATTAAAAACTGAGGTTACAAGCTAGTGCTGTTAATCTTGGTTAGTGAGGTCTACATATAAACTATAAGAGTGTAATGTACTGTCATAGATATTTGCTAAGAAATAGTGCTAAGTAACAGCCACTCACCAAAACTGAAGCACAGACCTTTGTTGGCATCACAAAATAAGATATTTTAACTGTAAAATAATTACATTTTTAAAAATTCTCAAAAAGGCACAAACACAGTAGAGAGGTCCAGTTTAGCGACTCCAAATAGCAGAGATGAGGCCTATTTGATCGATCAGGTGTCAAAGTGGCCATGTCTAAAATCCTGTTTTTAAATGGAAGAGTTAATATCATTTTTTTAATCACCCCACTTGGAGTTGTTATGAAGCCGTGCAAGGATTCACTCACCATTGGAACAAGCTTACTAAAGGAAATGCAGTTTTTGGCACATCTGCGTTATTATTCCTTTAGCTGCGCTGCCTAGGCTGCTGGGGACGTCTTTCTTCTTCAATCACCTCTTTCATTCTCTATGTATTTATACACCATTCTGTATGTAATCATTAGTTATTAATAATCTCTGGCTCTTCCACAGTGTATTTTTTGTTCTGTCTTCCTCCCATCGCCCCTAACCAGTCACAGCATACGACTGCCCCTCCCTCTGCTGGAGGCTTCTTCCTGTTAAAAGGGAGTTTTTACTTCCCACTGTTGCTTGCTCAGAAGCGGTCGTTTACTTGTTGGGGTTTTCTCTGTGTTATTCCTTGTCACACAAAGCACCCTCAGGAGACTGCTGTTGTTATTTGGTGCTATATAGATGAGCCTGAATTGAAAACTTGAATTGAATTGGATTCTGCTGCAACTTGGAAAGTCCTTGACGATTGATCTGACAATAATAAATAATAAAAGCTGACAATAAGCTACACACGGTCTGAAGCAATGCAAAACTGCATATCTTTGAGTGTTATTTGAATCAGTCATATATCATCGTGTACACAGTCCACCTTCCTTCCATGTTTGAAGTTTAAAATGCTTCCTTTGCATGGAAGTTTTAAGGTCATGCTCTATGTCACAACCACTTTGCACAAAACTTATGTTAACCTCTGTTTTCCAAGTAAGATGTCCTATTTCTCCCCAGCACTAAGAAATAAAATTATACCACCTCATGATGCTGTAAAATTCTCAGAATTTCTCTCTAACTGCTGAACGTCGACTATTAGTCTGATGAGTACAAACACTGGATCAAATATCACGTGAACAATTAACAGAGCCTGTGAGAGACCGGGCCAAGCCGTGAGCCCATCCCCTGGTTTACCCAACACTGAGACACTTTCAGAGCTCTTTTTTCAGAGTTGCTAAGTGTCTGTTATGATAACACAAAGTGGAAAAAAAAACACTCACACACACACGCAAAATATGATGCATCCCCTCAAATCTGCATTCAGAAAGCTCAAACTCCTGCTTCCTTCAAATCGCCTGTGAAGTGTTAATGTTCATTGTTGATTGACATCTTTGCATGTACCCTGGGGGGTTGTGTTCAGTGGAGCATGTATACGTTCTTTGAATGTGTCCATCGTGCAGCTGTGCAGCCCAGAAATATAAAATACACATTAGTGGGATAACATACTCCTACTGTAGGTTTTTCATCAGGGATGTTTGATTTTAAATTGTCACTTCAGTTCTGTTTCTGTCCACCATTTGTCTTTTTTTTTTTTTCAATTTGTGCGCTGGTGGAGTGTAGCTGTGTACAATGTTTTAAAATACTGTACTTAAACACTTTTCACCACAAACCTGGAAGCTGTCCAGCACGACAATCTGACATGTTGGCAGTTGGAATTAAAGGCCTCACTCAGGAGCTTCTCTTTGACGGAGCACAGAAGGTACTTTTTACAGCACAGCACTGACATATTTAGTTATCAGACAGAAAATAATTTAACTCTGAAAACATGCTAAAAAGAAGATACTACATTAAGATGACACATTTGTAAAGAATATTAAGTGCAGCTTTTTAAAAATCTTTATCAACTTTGACAATGTCCTTTTTTTTGTTACATCACAGGCTTTTGTATATATTAAAACACATTTGGACCAAATATTAAAAGTGTATGTGCATCTTCCATTCATTTGGATAACATAATTTCAACATAAAGTACTAAACCTAATTGAGATGAATAGTTGTCAGTCAAAAATATATGTAATAAAAAAAATATATATATCATATATTTATGAATGTAAAACTGACACGCAATTAA
Source organism: Diplotaxodon limnothrissa (assembly GCF_057381915.1). NCBI lineage: Eukaryota > Metazoa > Chordata > Actinopteri > Cichliformes > Cichlidae > Diplotaxodon > Diplotaxodon limnothrissa. Next base: position 35,616,633 of record NC_140606.1, on the reverse strand, counting down.
AAAACAGACTTTTTTGTGTATGTTGCATTATTGCTGAACTTCCATGCCTGGCCTGTGTAAATGTAAGGCAAAGCTCTACACCAACTCCATTAAGCTCCTATGACCTGCAGGTAAAATATCACTTTATATGTGACATGATATCTCCGCTTAAAGTTGGATACCTCCTGTGACATCCAAATATACATACCTGTGAATTTAGTTAAAAATAAACTTTGTTTGGCATTTTGACCTCAGCCTCTCCAGCCCACCGTCTGCCAGCCACGTCTTTATGTGGAAGCTGTTTATTTGCTCTGACGCTGAGGATTTCTACAAATATCACAAGAAGACACTGTATCTGCTGGGCTTCTTTCTCCACCGGCGGCATACCACAGTATGATGTGGCGTCATCTACATGCTTTCTGGTAAATTTGTGTAGCCTGCTAATTTTTTTCTAAATAAGCAACAGCATGAGGCGCCCGGGGGTAACGGAGTCAGTGATTCATCAGTCACCATTCTTGTCGTAATTATGATTTCTATTTTGACATCAGGGAAAGTCTTTGAAGTGTGTTTGGTGCCGTGGAGAGCCAGCGAACAGCCTAATGGAGATGGAGTATCAAACCTGTTCGGTGCTTGCCAGTCTTCTCTGAGCAATCACCCATGATACCCACCCATGGTGAAACAGAACTGGCTCTTTCTTGTCATGGCAAACCTCCTCATCTCACGATCCCCTGAAATAACACCATGTTTGCCGAAGACTTTTTTTTACAGCTGCTGGAGAACACCGGATAACCCCTCTGTAGGATATTTCACTTTATAGCTGAACTTTTCCAGAAAACATCAGAAATCAAGTCTTGAACCACTGTTAGAGCAAAGTATTAGCCATCTGTGTAGAAAAACCTTTTGTAAGCGTGCGGCAAATATAGCTGATCCTTATGAAAACAGTGATAATGAGGAGGAGTATTACGCTAGAGTTCCTGTTTGTTGGTGCCTTCACCTCTGTTTGTCAGTGAGTAAGCCATTTGTAATGTCAAAATGGAGAAATAATGAAGCATAATGGCGCCTCTTTGCTCTGTGACATGCGGTAATGTTTTTTTATCACCTCTTAACACGTATCGTGTACCCTCTGATCACCTCTGACAAAAGGATGTCCTCTTGAGAGCATCTGACACTTCTATATGTCTGTTTCGTTTGATTGTTCTTTTCCCGTGAACGTACACAACATTGCACTGTGGATTTCTTTCTATATTTATGGGATAAAAACAGCACAACACAAAGGGAACGCTGGCCCAGACAGGCTGGCACACATCTCAGGGTGTGAACGGGTGGGGGTAATTTCCTAAAGGTGTAGACACCTGGCCCCGCCTGGGGTTTACGGCAAGGTCAGGACACCTGCGCTGTTTTATAGCCGAACTTCCTGCAGAGGGCTTTGCTATTACAGGTGTTCACACCTAACATTTATTTATTTTAGATTTCAAAGGTGGTTCACATACACTCAGCATGTAGAAGTGGAGATGCAGCAGAAGAGCCCCGGTACAGTCGGTTTGGGAGGAAGAGGCACGACAGAATGGCGATTCAGCTTTGTACGGTGAGCTTTTGCACAAACTTCAAATATATTTACAATATTAAACAATTAATGATTCATAAGATGTGATATTTACAGATATTACAAGTGACATGGGTTCAGTGATCGCAGCGGAATGAGTCAGTAACTGGAGTTGCTCTTTCTTAGCAGAACTTGAAAGAAAAAAGCAAAAAGAAAACCAAGAAAAACCAAAAAAAAAAAAAACAACCATTTCACATTGTTTCCTCTCCTGTTTCCAGAGGAGACAAACACACCTCTGGTGTCAAAAGAGCCTGGTCAAGTTAATGCCAAGAAATCTGTGGTACAATACAAACAGTTTAATTGTGTAATTAACAATCAATAACCACTTCTAGTTAGAACATTTCTGCCGAAAGGAACCGAGAAACACTTATAAAACAGTCAGTCGTAACAAAATAACTGGTGTTCTCATTGAAATGAACTCATAAAAAAGAAACACTTTTTTACAGAATATTTATACAGGAGTAGCTTTTTGAATTGGATTCTTAACCAAAGGAAGACACATCGCAGACATCGATTTTCACACAGATTGCATATGTTTTTCTTTCTAAGGTGTTCTATAGGTTAGTCATTTTACCTAAGCTTATTTGCATGATAGTAAAAATTGCATACAACATTAATTGTGAAGCTTGTAGCATGAGTTGCTTGACATACAGCACTTTTTATAGGCAACCTTTAAAGCACATTTCTCCATTTAAAACGTTTAAGACACTTCTTGTTTTTACTGCCCACTGAAATTACATTTATAAATAGAAACAAGATCGGTGGAATAAAAAAAAGAGAGAGAGAGCGCGCACAAGGAAACATAAACTGTTTTTTTAGTTTTTTTTTTAGAAAAAGTAATTACATCAGAAACACTGCATGAACTGCAAATAAATAATGTCAGACAACATAAACATTGTGAAATTCACATTTCCAACTGTGTGTCAATTCAGAAAGTTACAGTGACAAAGGTTTTGCAAAATAATCTAACATCGGCAGTGCCGTATAGTACAAGGCATTTGTTGGCATAGTTTTTTAAGACTGTATTTTTTTTACAGTTACAATATAATGTCTATATATATATATATTTATATTTCTTCCCTAACAAATAATATGTAAAGAGACTGAGCTATTCTCGTAGATGCACCTGGGCTGGGTGATCGCGTTCCAGAGTTTGGAGTGATCCATAATCACATTATGCGCTTTTTAAAAAGAATAACTAATCTGCCAGCAGGCTCCAGACTTGATACCTCATAATTAAGGCCTTGTCATCCACATGGTCCTTGATTTCATTTGCTATTTTCTTAAAAAAAAAAAGAATCCAGTTAAACATCACATACGTAAACACCTATCGAAGTCCTAGCAAACTCCAGGGGAACTTTTTTTTCCTTTTTCAATATAATCAGTAGCTCAAAAAGATAAAGTAAGTCAGTGTAAAACAACAGACATAGAGTGCAGTCAGCAAATATCCACGGCAACATACTTAATAATTTTTTTGTGCAGATTATTTAAACGATGCATCAGTCTTTACAGTGAATAATACAAGTTTTACAAAATCGAAAAAGTAGTACTTTTTGTATTACTGAGTCTGAAATGGGCTTTCCAGTGTGTGAACACTCATTTCGCACTGTGAGTTCATATGTGTGTGTGTGTGTGTGTGTATATATATATATATATATATATATATATATATATATATATATATATATATATATATGTATATATATATATATATATATATATATATATATATATATATATGTATATGTATATATATATATATATATATATATATATATGTATATATATATATATATATATATATATATATATATATATGAACACTCCTCATACAGTCCAGATGCTGTACTGATTGAAAACACTACTTCTCTTTGTTTGCAGTGTGGTGTTTCTGTGGCGGCCAGAGCGTTACATTTAGCACAGTCACCAGTCTGTGTGCACAGGAAAACTCTCAGTACATGTTTCAGAGGGAGAGTCCTACTCCTTGGCCTCGTGCTCTGACTCGGACTGGGCTTCGGCACCTCGGCCCAGCTGCTCTTCGATCTTGATGGAGAAGATGGTGCTGTTGGTCTGCGTGCTCTCGTCCAGCTCCTTCAACAGCTCTCCGCTCTCCCTGAAGTCCGTCAGCTCTTCCTCAAAGGCCGGGCTGCTGCTGCTGCTACTGCTGCTGGTGGTGTTGTTGACGATGGCTGCAATAGTGGTGTTGTTGTTGTTGTTGTTAATGGGCTCCTTGGGTGCCTTTGCTGGGTGACTGACATAAAAGCGCTGGTTCTGGAAGAACTTGATGATGGTGAGCTTGGGCAGGTCCAGCTGGGCTGAAAGGGTGTGGATGGCCTCCTCGTCGGGGTATAGGCCCACGTCCTGGATGAAGCTCTGCAGGATACCTAGAGCTTCCAGGGAGATCTTGCCTCCACCCGTGCGGGATTTGATGCTCCCTCCGCGGCTGCCTTCGTCCTCCGTTTCGGCCGGAGAGGCGGTGGAGGGTTGGCGAGGTGGCAACCGGGGACCGGTGGTGGGCTGCTGTTGCTGCAAGGGCTGTTGGGAGGGGTGGAGGGACAAGGAGGGCTGGTGCTGCTGCTGTGTCTGAGGCGGCTGAGCCTGCAGTGAGGAAAAAAAAAGAAAGAGGGAAGAGAAAGGAGATGGGGATGTTATCAGTGAACACTTATCGGCGCCTTAATAAGGCCTTTCATTAAAATCAATTGAGTTGTGAGGAAAAATGGGCCTGCTGTGTATAGAACAGGCACTTGGTTGAAGGAATTTTCCATGTAATATCTGATTGAATGCAATCAGTTCTGCAGATATGATGTTTTTCCTTTTTCGGTAGTGGGAGCTTGAGTCTCATTGTGGAGGTAGAGGAGGCAACAGCCCCACACCAGCATATACACTCGTACACATGAGTGACACGATCGGCTCCACGCACACTGGGAATTCACAGGCAAACTGGCCTCTCTATTATATCCTGTGCTGCTTATCGGCCTCTATTGCCCGGCAGTGATAAACAAGCTCCCTGTGTACAATTCACATCGCGATGGTCTGGCTGATTTGCCGCCGTGTGAGAATGCTATCGATGGCTTTCGCTCTGCCGTCAGAGTCCCGTTAGTGTAAACACATGACACATTACTCGTAAAATGTCTCATTGTGTGGTTGGAGAGCGAGTGAGTGGGCAACTCGTGGTCTCTATTGACCCTGCAAAATGGGCGCTCTTTTATTTTCATTTCTGAGTCAGACACTGTAGATAGGTGTTTCATAATGAAGTTTGCAAAACAGCACTTTGCAGGGACTCTGCTTGCCAGCTGCATAAATGCACCCAAAGATGTGATTTTTACTGTATCCATATACTGAGCCGGGCTAGTTCTTGTTGAGCAAATGTGAGCTAATTTGGCTAATGTATCACGTTAGTAAAAGAGCAGCACAAAATAGTTAAACACCAGTCTCTTATGGACACTGTAAAACTGCACCATTAAATCAGAAATAATCCTATTTTATCAATCTGCAACCGTTTTGCATTTGCATGCAAAGTATGCACAAAATTCCCTCATTCCATATCTGCTGCTCAAACGATTTGTCAAAGAAATCCTATTACCTTATTTATATCCACTAAATGACAGTCTTTGTGAAACGCTGCCATTGTATCCAAGTAACCAAATAACTAATCAACCACTCTGCTGTGGCTCAGACTTTTAATAGAAGTATTATTGTACTTCATTAAGATGTTTCGACCGTTAACCGAGCCTGTGTGTTATTTTCTATTCATCTGCCAGATGTCTCTTATAAAGCAGCTCTGTTAAGCAAGTTCAGCCTAATGATATCTTTGAAAACGTTTTTTGCTTAAAAAGTAGCAACTTTTAAGTGTTGCAGTGTTGTTAATTTATGTGTTCGCAGAAACTCCTGAGTGCTGTTAGGGTTAGAATTACTGAAAGAAGAAGTCAAATGGGGAAAATTAAGGTTTCCCTTTTTTTTTAAACTAAATTATTTTTGACACAGACCTTTGGAAAACAGGATATGCACAGATACAATAATCAGACTTCATTAGGATTTTTAAAAATGATTCTCTCCACTGTTACATAATATCTTTAAACTACTTTTCATAAGAAATTGTACCAAAAAGAGATCCAAATCACAAGCACAAATAATCAAATTGCTTTGATTTAGCAATTAGTGATCCATCTATCCATTTTTTTAACAGCTGGGGGAGGGGAGCACCTTATATTTTACTTTGACATCCACACCTAAGGGCAGTTTAGAATAAGCAGTTAACCCAACATGTGATCAGCCACAGCCAACCAGTGGATTCAGCCCCAGAAACATATTGCTGTGATTCAATATTCATGTTCTGGAACACATCTGTTGTAGTTTTAGCTCGGTGCCTTGCCCAAAGGCACTGGCTCAGGTCATAATCTTGTGAAAAATATCACACTCACCTGTAGCTGGTCACTGGAAATGTGCATCAAGTGCGACGGCCGCTCGTTGTGGTGCTGCTGGCTGGCGCTGCTCTCCTGCTCGTAGATGGCATCGCGTTCGGCCTGAGAGAGGCTCAGGAAGCGTCGGATCATGGAGAGGTTCTCCCAGAGTGTTCGGTTCTCTGGAGACGGATCCTCTTTCCAGCGCAGCAGCTCACAGAGCCAGCCCTGGACAAAACATTTGAAAGGAAGGAGGGAGAAGGAAGGAGAAAAAGGATACAAATCAGTAAGAATAGAATGTACTGCAATTCGGACCGTGATGTCCAAAATGTTTAAGCACAGTTGCAGCCCTAAAAAGGCCAAACAATCAACCAGACTACGAAACCTTAAAACAGAGCTGCTTCTATCGGAAGCATCAAAGTACTGTGAGGAAGAAAAAGCCACTGTGACACCATTTCAAAATAATTAACACATTTTTTCACTAAAATGAACAAAATAAAACGAAAACCACTCATAAAATGCACCATTGGGGCTTTTTTGGGTTACACAGCTGAAGATGAAGACGTAAGGTAGACAAGGTCAAGCAGCACAGCAGGAGGGAACATTTTAATATGACAAGAAAGACATACTGGCATATTGAGTAGCACCCTTGGGAGGAAGTGAGTGACTCCCATGTTTAAAATGCTCCAGCAGAGGGCCATGAAAGACAGAGCTGAGGAACAGTATAAGACAAGTGCACTTAGAAAAGGCTTTATTTGATTAATACAATGCACAAAGAGGTCTGACCTTGGTGATTAAAAGATTCAGCGAGAGCCCGACACAGGAAGCGCTAACACTCAAAGTGCAGCGGGGAAGGCAGAACCCCCCCCCCCCCCCCCCACACACACACACACACATGTATTTGACAACATGACTTGAACATGCATGATAAAAGTTGGTCTCCTTTTAGAGACATCGTATCATTTGGTCATACTGCTTTGATATTTTATTCTTTGTTATATTAAATTTTTGTTGTTTAAATAGGGAACTAATCAGTTGCTAAAATAATCAAGATGTTCGAGTTCATGTGTTCATTGGATGTTTGAAGATCAAGATGCAATACACATATGAATCTAATGATAAATTGAAATGACCAAGAAATCAGTGGGCAGGATTATTGCTCATAAAAACAGCTGCAGGTAGCGATGCACCAACATGTCAGCTTATTATTGGTACCATCAGATTTTGCTGATGTCGACTGACATCCACGTAATCAGCAAAAACATGAAGACTTAGCAAAGTCAGGCTACGTTTTGTTTTCAAAATATGAAAAATTTAAAATGGTTGCTTCCCCAGTATAAAGGGAGAACACAATAAAAATAGAAAATGATCAGAACTGTTGCTTGGTCAAACTATTATTTAAAGTGTTGGCAACATCGGTGTTACTCGATTCTAACTACTAATCTCACTTCCCTTTCATTTCTTTACAAACAGAAACGCCTCACGGTCACAGTTGCTAAATGTGTGTTTATGTTTGCTCATGGAGCCGAGTGAAAGACTGAGGACTGCACAGACAGAAGGGCTCTACAGGGGCTGAGTGACGTGGTCAGACGTGATGACCTAAACCTCAGCAGGCCAGTGTGTGAGTGTGTGAGTAAGAGTGAAAGGAAATAACGCACTGAAGAGCTGCGTGGGAGAGAGAGAAGGGTAACGAAGTGGGGGGGCCTGCAGTGATGTGGGCATGAAATTGTAGTGAAGCTAGAAGAGAGCTGTAAAGGAACAAGAGAGGATGAAGAAGGAGGGATGGCCGCGGAGCAAAAAGCAGCGAGGAGGAAACGCGGCGTCAAAGACAGACAGCGAGGTGTGTGAGTGTGTGTGTTACAGAGGGCCGCTCTCTCAGCCGGGTAGTCTGTCCTGGCAGCGCGACAGAGCGGCGCTGTAATCTCCCGGCCAGTGCGCGGCAGCACCTTTCATTTCCACAGGATTACACCGTGCTGCTGGTCTGCACGCAGACACACATGCACACACACAGAGGGCAGAGCCACGCCGCCACACTGCATGCAAGAGATAACTCAGCAGTTTGGTTGTCCCCTGTTCCAACTCCTCCCATAAGCCACATCAAACCCAGGAGGGGTTTTGGAGGAAGGCGAGAGGGGGAGAAAGAGAGGGAGAGAGAGAGACATAAAGGGAGGGAAGGAGAGAGAGAAAGGTGGGGGAGAGGGGGCCATAAAGCCTGCGTGCCCACCTTGTTCCTTTGCCACGTTTATTGTTGCGTTTTTAATTTGCATGCAGAGGGATTTGGACAGCGCTCCAGTTGGGCTGTCTGTGGTTTCAGCTGATTCGGTAGTGAGGAAGAACACACACACACACACACACAGACACCCCCCCCCCAAAAAAAAACAAAACACAAACAGACGCACACAAACCACCACACACCATCTTGTCAAAGCCAGAGAAACAGTACCCCAGCCCAACGATGGAGTAATCCAACTCAAACACTCCCCAAACCAGCAGGATTAAACCCAAAGTAGCAGAGCCAATCAAACAAAGGCGCGACGTGAACTCCATTCCAATGCCAGGAAGTCCATTTGATGAAATAAAGTACAGAGTTTATTAGTTCACAAGTATGAATGTTCGTTTGTGTGGCTTTTTTTCTCTCTTTTTTGCTTTCGACTGTTTCTGGGCTGCCATAGACGATGCTGAAGGAAGAATCACGTGCCAGGAAGAAAAGAATGTTTTTAAACGCCGCCCCTGTCCAACACTGCGGACAGTGGACAGTCAGCACTTTCCAGCTTCAAGAGCTCTGTTTGTGTTTGTCTAATTGCATTGCTTCCACAGTCCAGGCAGAGGCAGGGGGACGGCAGAGAGGACAGAGATGGAGAGGGACAACGAGAGCGAGACAGAGAAAGAAGTGAGCAGTTCCCTCTTGAACTTTGGAAGAAATAAAGTTGGGATAAAGTAAAGTAACAAATGTACTGTAAAATATGGCATACCATGAAATTTATTTGATATAAAACCTACTTAAATATGACTATTTTTCACAAAAATTACCCCATCAACGAGACTTTATGTTCAACATTCCCGCACTCCACTGATATTACCATACTGTTTCAAATCAGTTTTCCCCTTTATTGTTTAATGTAATTTGTTGAGCCTCTCCACTGCAGCTGACAAGCACCAACTGCTCTTGATTGGATCATGGAACTTGCTGCCCCTGCCACTAAAGTGTTCCAATACGGCCCAGAAAACAAAAATCTAGGGCTCTTCAATGCAGTGTACTCAGTGTTTTGTTGAAGATCATTAAGGGCTCTCTATAAATAAACAGAACAGGTAGTTCAGAACAGGCCTGTTTGACGACCAATAGAGAATACGGCGCTCTCTCAAAGTGTTTCACAACAACATTGTTGTAAAGGCATTTTCTCATATCGCATGACTACAAAATGCTGCAGCAACAGGAACCAAAAGTCTACTTATACTTGCTACACTGTCTTTGGCTGATAACTTTGATAATGATCAGTTACAGCAAACCTACATTCATATCAGAAACAGAAGTAACAGATTTATTTTTATTAGGTGGACTCTACAGTTCTAATCTTCGCACCTCTCATCCCCCCTCACAGTTTGCAACCGCAGAAAACAATGTCAGCCAAGCTAGAACTCAACACCCAGCAGAAAAACGACGACCAAACTTAACAAATGTCTGTGTTGGAAGCGAACGGTGACCTAAAACCGGTGTAAACGTTCATTTTCCTCACTCTCCTTTGCGTCTGCCGCACCTGTAATTTGCCCATGGTGGGAAATCACTTGCACTTTTGGAAAACGCCACAAAGTAGGCCTTTTACAGTTTTCCACTAAATTTTCTCTCGGGTGAAAACTGTTGCATTGTTTTCATTTGAATCATTAGTTTGACCTCAAAGTCACAACATTGACCCCAAAAATTGCAATTCTTCATGACATTCTGACTTTTTACTGACAATTAACCTTCACTTTAACGGTTAATAAATCATATTTACTATGCATTTAAGGACAAACAGCTTTACAGCTGACCTAATAAAGAAAGCTATTGCTCAGGAGAGCAGAGGTCAGTTCTCAGGCTGCTTGTCCTTAGCATACTCTAAATACTGGACTACAAATTGCCCCCACGTGTAGCTATTAGCATGCGAGTGTTTAAAGTGAAAAAAATGTTTCATAAATGGGTGAATGTGGCTTGTAGTATAAAAAGCGCTTTGAGCGGTCAGCAAGACTAGAAAAGCACTATACAAATATCCGTCCATCCAAACACATTTTTTCCAACCTAGATAACCTCAGAAATCACAGATTAAGTAGTGAACTGGAAAGGCAGTTTATCTGGATACAAAGCACATCTCTCAGTTGAACTCACAGATGCTGCAAACAGGTTCATTGAAGCAATAAGTACTGAAAGGCATAGGATTATCTTGCTATGCTGGCACACACCTGCAACAATATTGCGCTGTAATCCGCTGCCTCTGGGTCATTGTTGCTTAATTATTAATTACTTTCAAACAACTGGACTGACAATCAAGGATTCTTTTTCTTGTTTTGAAACAGACATGACCGGTGGCTCATGGGGCTACGGGGTCATGGGGTGCCAAATTAAAAGAGCACCTCGGGGCCCTAGAGGTCAGATCTGAGCACAGCCCCATGAGCTTCAGCAGACCATTGTATAATATTGATATAAATAGTAACCGGGTGTTCTGAGAGAAACGGTTTCCTTGCAACACAATAGTTGAATTCATGCGCAAGATTCACCCAGCTATGCAATGCAGTACACCGTGTATGTGTGCTGCAGTCACAAGCTGCCAATGAGAGCATAGGCCTGCTCTGTCAGAGAACAGCATGGTATTCACCGCTCAACCCACCCACCCATTCACCACCAAACTACTGCTGCAAACACCCCCAACATGGAAGGAGGAACGTTTAAAAAAAAATCTGGCTCTGCTGTGAGACAGGCCGAGTGGACAGACAGGCAGACAGACAGGGAGAGGTCTGTCACATGGCCTGGACCAACACCTTCCCCCTAATCTCATTTGCTTGTTATCAGCCCCATCAAGCTGACCTCGGCCACTGCAAAAATAAATAACTAAAATAAGCCAACAGATGTCCATCAATTTGCCATTTGAGGTTTTTCCCGCCCTCCTTTCTCAGATTACTGCGTGACCAAAAATAATGCCTCACATTCAACCCAACAAAAAGTACTTTGAGCACCATTTGGATTTTAACCATCTGGACAAAAAAGGCCAAGATGACACAAAAAAATGAAAAGGGAAACTCGGTGATGAAGAAATGATTGTGGCTATTGTTGTGGCTGGCTGGTTGGAGGAGAAGACGGTTTCTGAGACAGCCAGACAAACCTCCTGTGTCTGAATAAGGGAGCGAGCTAAAAGAAAGGGGAAGACAATGCATCACTGTCTTTCCTCCTCCTTGAACCTGGCAGAGGCCCAGCACTGGCAGGCAACACTATGCAGATAAACGCAGCCGATAACACGGTATGTTCAAACCTGTTTCTCCTCCCCGAGCACACCAATCCAGCGTCTGCGCACGCAGGTTCAACCCTGCGAGGTAACGTGCGCCGTGTTGTAAATACATTACGGCATGGTGGACGCCCATCTGCTGACGACGGTGGAGTCTTGAGATGTTCCCGATGCTTCGGCATATGCGAATCTCCCGCAACAATAAGCAATAATTGACTGCACATTTCTGGGCCAGATTCCTTTGCGGCGTGTGGGTCTTTATAAGCAAACAGAAAAAGCTTTGACTGTACGAATTGTTTCTGGCATACAGTGAGGATGAAAAGGCAGTGGAAACGGGGTCAGTAGCCTTAATTGAACTGCAGTGGCAATTGGAAGGACGGCCAAAAAATATACTAAGAGCACATTGTTCCCATCTCTTGTAACAGATGAACTCTGTGACAAAAATGTACACTTCTTCAAGTTCAACTCAATTGTGTTTGTGTAGTTTGCCTTCTCGGAGCAAACGTACAAACTCGCACAAACTTCATCTAGCCCTTTAACAAAAGGACAGGCCTTAATCCAAATATATGTTCCTCTGTGGGGGTGATCCAGTGATCAATGCTTAAAGGGAAGGAATTAATTTGCAGTTCAGCTAAGGATTTACCACATTGATTATCGTTGCACCGCTGCAGCTAGATGAATATGTTGGGTTATGCGGGGAATTTATTATGTAGCCAAAGTAATCGTGTTTATTTTCTTTCATTCTCCGTGTGATAGGCAGATGATCAGGACAAGGGCAAGATTTGCACTAAAAATGTCTGCTAGCAAGATTTGAACATACAAATTTGTCTCGCTACTGGAATGGAAAAGATTACTGAACTGTGCATTCATCATATATCCAAAGTAATGCAAAGTAATCGTGTTTGCATTATTTCTTTTACTTAAGAGAAGGTTTGTGCTGGAAATGGCTTTGCTATATGACAAAATACTAATGTATCCAATGTTGCTGAAAAGGAGATTACTGAGCTCTGTTTCAGGCCGCTTTATGTTGCATTTATAATGCCGCTTCTGGCTAGACTTTATGTCTTGATGCATAGTTTTTGAGAAAGACCACGCCAATACTAAAGAGCCAGTACTAAATCTGATCAATTCTGGAGAAACTAGGGACCCACTAAATCACTAGTTTGCCTCTCTAAGCAACTCATGAGTGGATATTAACTACAGAAGACAACACGGCACTGAAAGTATGAGGCATTTCCAACGGATCGAGAGAAAAACGTTCAGTGCATTTATTACTTTCTAATAATATACCCCCTTCTTTGTATCGTATCTAAGGCTGTTCACCAGATGGTGATCAAAGAGTTGAATTTATTGTTAAGCCACATTTTTATTTACCTCTGCATAATTTTTCATAACCTCACCATCTGATTCTAATTCACACGCAGGTCCTAGGCCCTCATGAAGGAGGCAGACTACAAAACAAACGGATCAAACGACCATCTTTGTAAAATGACAGACAGGCCCCAAGGATGGCTGGATTTGCAACTGCAGAAATTAATGATGAAATTTCTAGTACGGTCGCTTCTTTCTTAAGGAAAGCTTTTAAGGATTAAAAACTGAGTCATCTAAATCTTTAGAAACTTGCCTTTAAAACTCTATTTTTTTTAGTTATTAAATCTCGTTGATACGACTCTGATGTCTTGTCAGAGAGGATGCTTTCCAGATTGTGGTTGCCAGATTGTGTTACTATCTTCTTTTGTGAGGATGTCAGTGGCTGAGCTTTAGGAGAGAGATTCGCCAGTCTGAATCATACATGCCAAACATTTAATCTCAATTCGAGCTGTGACACGGAGAAGTCTTAGCCAAACAGCGAGCGTTTTCTGAAGAGGGGTCGCGACCTCTCCAGATACAATAAGCAAGTTGACAACAATAACAGACTGACAGCTAACGCGACACACATTGTGAGGGCGAGGCATGACTGTGCAGGAAATGGCCCTCTCTCTGTGTCAGCACTCCTTCCCAGAAACAATACCGACTAGCTCTGTGTGGCAGTTTACGTCATGGCTGCCGAACCAATAAAGCATTGAGGGTATTTTCGAGCAACCAAATAGAGGCAGATGGAGCATAAAGAATAACCAAAGGCAAATGACCAGTCCATCAAAAATGGAGCACATTAAACATCTGTGTGGTTACAGTTTCGTTTTTTTTTAACCACACATTTTATTCTTTTCCAGCAAAGTTCTTCACACACAACTGCACATAACACAGTAACAATTGTACGACCAGGGACTTTCCCACAGTCATCCTCCTGCAGAAAATCCTGATTGTCTGCAGGATGAATGCGCTGCCCGAGCCCAAGGAAAAAAATTGTTATAATTTGCATATCCACAAATTAAACTGTTGTAATATTTTGCTCAGTCCTGACCAAACACTTGCAGGAAATATATTTTCTCTCCTAAGAAGGTAAACTTCACATTTTAGTGGACTCTTTGTCCAGGAAAGCACCACAGATTTTTCATGTGTACAAAATGGCTGAAAATGGAGTCACTGATGATGCTACAGTACACGTGTCTCTCTGTATCAAATATTAGTATTGTTGAAATTGCACCATAATCTAGTTTAGCCTGGTGGTGGGCTGATATTTGTATATCCGCACTGTCTGCACAGCCACACTGAATGTTCAAACACTGTTCTCCATCCACAAATTTACCTCTTGTTTATAATCTTTTCTATTCAATACTGCTGAGGCAGATGGAGGATGAATGCACACAAGACAACAAACACATCGAAGATGAACTGCAGATAATCAACAACTGCAGCAACATTACAAACGCAGAAAGCACCTACATGGAGTCTGATTCCATCAATTATAAGAGCTTGATTGAGATTTAATTCAAAGCTGGGGTTTAATTGCTAATATCAAAGCATAATTAAGCTGATAAATCATGACTGATCTTATTGAATTAGGGATTGAAATAGCAGGGAACCTGCAAATTGTCTATGTCAGCTAAATAAGTGTTCTTAATTGTTGACAAGTTTGCAGATTTTAGTGAAACTGATCAAATATTTAAAGGCAGACAAAAGATATATGTTTTTTTTGTTTCCTGTTCAATTTGAAGGGACTTGTCTTAAAATAAAATCACAATTTTCAAATGTTGAGAAAATAGCTGAAAAACCTCAAATGTCTCTGTGAAACATGGCTGGAAGCCCTTCGTCAGGCTCAGTTCATGCAGTATATTGTAAATTTACCTACTAATAGAATTCAATGTGGATAAAGTGATTAGTAGTGAGAGGCAGTCATCCTCAGAGGAAGCAAAGAGACAGAGAGGAGATTTTGAAAGACAGAGAGGAGAACAAATAATGCTAGCAAAACCAAGTGAACGTAAGCAGGATGAGGACTTAGATAGGTCCTAATATCTCCCCATGCAATTCCCCCTCTCTCACACTCTGTATGCACGCACACTAGCACAGATACACACTCTCTCTCTCTCTCACGCTGCATCTGCCGGAGCTAGTGGCTGTAGTTAAATTGAAATATTTCCCGGCGTGTGTCAGAAGCATGCAGAATGGTAATTATGACAGATCTGATTAGGCGGGCCGAGTCGGGCGGCTCCGGGCTGCAGGTGCGACCTTGTGCATTCCTGCGTGTGTAAATAAAATTAATTACAAGCGTAGGGGGCGCGCAGCGCGTGACATCAGCGCGCACAGGGGGGACTCCCACGGGGGGCACCCTAATGGAATATTTTCCCCGAGTCTAATAATACAGTTGGTATTGACTTGAGGTAATTAGGGGGATCATTAAAGCGCTTTTCCCGGCGTATTTGCCTGCCTGATCAGATTAGCGAGAATGGGCCTCAGAACAAGCCCTGTGTGGTCTGTCAGGAGAAGTGGAGACAGTGGGAGTGGGTTAGCTTGCTAACATTTGCAGGAAAGAAAAAGCTAGCAAAACCCTGTGCCTGTCAGTGGAATAGGAGTAACTTTTTCTAACAAGCCAGAAAACAGTGAGAACTAGTGATGTGAGCTGTGTGACAGAATAAGCATCGGTTAGGCTTGTTTATCGAGAGAGCTCTAGTGCTACTTCAGTTATGTAGCGAACTGGCTAACAGCTGCTGTGCTCCACGAAACATTTGTCATACAGTAATGTACTAGAGGTGATGAGGATGAGACAATTTGGAGTCTTGACAGTCGGGGCAGATTCCTAGTTTGGACTGCAGGGAAGGAGGTGGGCGACGAGGGGGGAGGGAGTTGTGCGGTTGGAGACAGATGGGGTGAGAGGTGGCATGTAAGGCGTAAGTGAGAGAGATGGCAAGAGAGACACAAAGTGCTCTGAGCATGCTCAGTGAGACCCCGTGCTCCCACTAAGAGGAGGAGGGCTCAGAAAACAGGCTGGTGGGAATTCCACTGTCCATTAAACAATAAGAGAAAGGCTCATTTCAGAGGGAGGGGAAGACTTACCGTTTGCAAGATAATTCGTTCACTAAATTAATTATTCAGACAGCTGGGTCTCCAGTTCAAGAAATTGTGTCTTTAATAATGGAGGGGATCTGGCCTAGCCTGTTTCCCATGGCAACCTAATAACCAAGCAGGCACGGGAGATAAATAAATAAATCAATTAATAAACAGTCACGGCCCTTTTAGATCCCCAGGGGCTGTGATATGCTCACTCTGATCTGCCTAATTTGAGAGAGAGAGGTGAGGAGAAGCACACAAACAAAAATTAAGACTTGATGCCAGCACTGCTGTAACAGTAAAAGTCAAACTTGTGGGAAGCGATGCAAAACTGTAACAAGTACCAGTGTAACATCTTCACTGTCGATTCTGACGATCTATGGATGCCACGATTTTCATGCAAAACGCGACTTTTAATATTCCGACCCCGAGCAGCTCCTCACAACAGACAAACCTCTGAACGGTCACAATCTAGACAGAGACACCGAAAAGGTCAGCCATCTGCCCCTCTTGTAAAGCAGCCACTGGATGGAGCAGAGCTGCATGTGTGTGTCTGGTTTGGTATAGTTGGCTGAGATTAAAGCTAAGAAAAGCTTTCATGTCCATATAAAACATGTAAAACCACTAAGCGGATTCTACCCGTAACAGGAAATTAGCAACTTTGGAAACATGAAGCAGTCACAGTTATGCGGTCACCCTCCCTTCCTCCTATCAGTATCCCCACCCGCCGCCTCCACCCACCTTCACCCAATAGTCCATATCCTTAGACCAACGAGGCACTCACTCCCCGCCATCACCGGCCCCCCACCACTCCCCTCCTCCACTCCAGGGACTGCCGTGCCAGGCGGGTGCAGGGTGACAGATGGCATACACCAACCTCCCCCCCCTCTCTCTCCCCTACTGCACCAGCCCCCCTGCTCGGCCCCCCCGGTGGCGCAGCGGCGGACCAGATCAGTGCCATTCTGTCTCATTAGAGCCTGGCTAATTAGCGTAGCCTCTTCCAGGGGAGAATGAGCGAGTGAGAGAGGGAGACAGAAAGAGAAAGAGAGATGGGGAGGGAGGGCGCCGTTTGTGGTGTTGACTGCGTTCTGTACTCCACTGGCCATTGAGGAGTCGGAGGGCTTTGAGCCCCGCAGTGCGCAGGGCTCCCAGGGTGCTTGTTTTATGACAGCAGGGACTCTGATTCCATCCACCGCACAGTTCCTCTCAGGAAGTGTTGGGAATGTTTAGACATAAAAGTCGTGTCAAAGGAATGCCCCCGATCCGCTCCACCCCACCCTCAGCCGACCTCCCATCGCTCAGCTGAATATTAGCTGCCCTCTCCGTCAGGCTAGCCAACACAGCAAGCCTCCCCTGTTAACATGAATGAAAACAAAGCACTGCAGCTTGCTAGATAGTGCACTAGCCCTACTGAGCCAGTTAATAATGTTGACATCAACTCCAAGCTATCCAGATCATAGCTTGCACCTCTGCAGGCTAAAATGAAATGGGCCGTTTGGCAAATAGCACAACTTCTGGCAGTGTCAACGCTGGATTTGAACCAGCAGCGCGCAGTTGTTTTCTCCAAGTCTGACATCTCCTGAAGCTAAATGGAGATGGAGCATTCTTGGAGCGTTCGATCAGTCTGAATCATTGAGGAACGGATCATGAATAATGATTTCGATTTTATCAAAGAGTAAACACAATATGTATCCTAATAAATCAGAATGGCTTTGTGGATTGCTTAAAAAAATGAATGGTCTGACTTCAAGTAAATAGCAAACATTAATCTGATAAAGTATTATGGCTCGGGTTAGAGTCACTGCTCTATAGTTACTACTCTGAATATGTGGCAGTAAAAGAGTGATTGAAACGCAACGTTGAATATGTGCATGTGGAGGGTGAGGACTGGCAGAGGCCTTCAGTGGTTACGAGCCCTAGGAGAGGACAGAATGGCTGCGTTCCAAAAACTCCCCAAACACCAGCCGACATAAATATGCACACTGGAGTATACATGCACTGGTCCACGCATTCAATGTGCCTCCTCAGAAAAACACACAGTACATGCTCCACACCTAACCGCACGCTCAGTGGAGCGTGAACCAATGAGCAGGCTCGGGTTAACTTTTCTACTCAAAGTATTGCTGCCCGTGGCCTCCGTCAGGTCACCATCTCCCATCTTTCTCTCCTTAAAGATTGTCAGATCTGTTCTCATCTTCTTGGCTGTCTCAGATACTCTAAATACACCAAGTGGTGTGCACCTACCCGCATGTGTCCAAGTCACCTGGTCCCGTGCTTATGTAAACATACTGGGAAACCCTAAGCTGAGCTGAACAGGCAGAGTTTGAAATGCAAACCAAGCAGACAGGACAGTGCCAGTTTCAGTGATGAGGCCTCTTCCTTCCCCTCCCCCCATGATTATTTCCCTGGACCCCATATGGGCATCCTGCCAGTCTAGCCCATCCTCCATCCTCATCACCAACCACAGTACCAGCAGTCTCTGCTGGCATGGTGCTCTACCCACGGCTCGGATGGTTATTTTTTTCCCCCTGCAAGGCTGCAAACCTCTCTTGACCTAAGCTTAAGTGATGATTTTGAACATTATAAATGGATACATTCAGCTGTTCCTCTCACTGATTTAGACAAGCATTTTACTAGCATTTTAAAAACCTAAAAAATGTTTTTAAAGCAACACCTCTTTTAAAAATGAGTAACCACTGCAGCCAATAATATGTAATATGACTAAAGAGACAACAAATCACTGCTAATCACTAACGAGCATATTGTGGGTATGTGTTCTACAACAAACCACCACATTTTAAAATGATTTTTTCTGGTTAAAATAAAACTAGTGCCATCTTTTATCAGTTAGCATAAAGGCAGCACACTTTTACTGGATATGATATTTCATGTTTAATAGTTCAAAATCTACTAATATTTTCATCATTAATCAATAACTATTATATTGACTAATCACTTGGTTTTGTTAAATCGGCAACAATCTTTTGAAAAAAATGGCCGTCATAATTTCCCAGGAACCAAGGTGACGCACTGAGGAAGAGAACAGGACGTCTGCTTGGTTCTTATCTATTTAGGAATCTGTGTGTGTGTTCCTGTCTAGCTATCTTTGTGAGGACCGAAATCTGCATTCTACTATACTTGTGAGAACCAACAGTCACTTGTGAGAACACACACACCGGTCCTCACAAGTTTGAGGCTCAAAATGTATTTTTAGTGTCAGGATTACAATTAGGTTATGGTTAGGTTTAGGGTTAGGCATTCATTTTTAATGGTCAGGGTAAGGGGCTAGGGAAACCATTATGTCAATGAAGGTCCTCACTAAGATAGCTGAACGGGCTTGTGTGTGTGTGTGTGTGTGTGTGTGTGTGTGTGTGTGTGTGTGTGTGTGTGTGTGTAGCGGGATGGTTTGTTCTCATTTCTTGACAATTGTTCACCTGCTTCGGGTGTATTGCTAGAGACCTGATTTAGTGCAGTGTCAAGTCTTTGTATTTTGACTAAGAGCTGCCTTCTATTACACTTTCACATCTACCGATCGCCTGTCTGTGAGGCATTTAGAGAATATTGGTAAACTGCAGCTTCATCACTCCCAGCCACAAGGATACTTTCAATCTGTACAAA
This sequence comes from Diplotaxodon limnothrissa, assembly GCF_057381915.1. Classification (NCBI taxonomy): domain Eukaryota; kingdom Metazoa; phylum Chordata; class Actinopteri; order Cichliformes; family Cichlidae; genus Diplotaxodon; species Diplotaxodon limnothrissa. The sequence continues at coordinate 35,597,134 of NC_140606.1, read as the reverse complement.
AAACTGCAGTAAAATTGAGTACAAAGATGGTAATAAAGGTTCTCACTAAATACAACGTTGTTCCTTATCTGCATGTCAGAGGAAGTGATTAATACAGGGCGAGATTACATTTGATTAGTTACCAACTGGCTCAGTGAGCATTAGCTCTGCTGCTCAGACTTGCTCCATATGGTTTGTGTTAAGTAATTGTATCCTTATAGGCATCTTCTATTCAATACAGTAACGCTATATCTGTGTATCACCTTTCATAGCCGTTTGCCTGTTTGCGAGGTGTTTAGGGACGTCTGTAAATTTCAGTTGTGGTGATTAACTCTTTCCGCAAGTCTTTACAACGAGACCTGACAAAAATGATTGACTCATGGCTTGACGAGCAAACTAGCTAATCTATCATTTAACATATCATTGCAGCCCTGCGGTTGCCTACACAAAGTGCCATATTTATTTACTTTTGTGTATGACAGTGATACTATACACAGCATTGAGGGAAAAGAAACCCTTTTTTATCCAGAGTGCGATGCTGGCATTGAGGATAGTAAGATAAAAATGCTTGAACTGTCTGCCCAGAGCATGAAACTAACACAATGAACCCACTGTCCTGCTTTAAATTAAAAAAATATATATTGGCAATTTCTTTTTTGAATATTTTTGAGGAAACTGCAGCGGAAAGCTGGGTCCCAGCATCTGATTTTCAGAGTACGTGGGTGCTGCTGGGGAGGAGCAGCCGCTGGCCTGGCGGTGCTGGTAGATGTGGCAATGCCGGCTGGGTAGTAAGGGGGGAGGACCAGCTGCCCGGGGAGCGCCCATTACGAGATAGAGCCAGAGATAAGTGCTCTCCCAGGCCCCTTTTCAGAGGCATAATTAGCACACTTCTTATCTGCTGCTCAATTCACATTCACACCCGCCTGCCATGAATGGAACGTGAAAGAGAGGCAGAAATCGGGGGAACGAGAGAGGTAGAGGGGCAAGACAGAGAGATGGGAGGGAGGTGGAGACAGCATGATGGAAACCTGTTCCCAGACAAACCGTCATTTGAGAAGAGAGAGACATGAGCGAGTTAATACTGCGACCGCCTCACTCTCCCCCTTTTCTCTATCCTTCCAAGGAGTCTTTGAACTCCTTAACAAAAACAGTGGTTTGTGCATCAAACTGCAATTTGGTAAAACAAAGCTATCTGGGGCTATAATCATCCTAATCAGCAAGAAAAAAATAAAGCCTTTGCAGATATTTCAAGATTATTCCGCCCTTGGTGATCTATTTCTCCCCCCCACCATCTTCTTCATCAAGCACAATTGTGGAAATCTTCCCAACTCTGCCTGCGACAGACACACGAAAACCTTTAATAATAAGTCCTCAGTGCTACATTTTTAATTGCTTTTAATAAAGAGTTAAACTGGCGCTATGTTTTCACCCTCTGTTTCCAACACACACAAGCTTGTGTTGTGTGAGCTCTGCGCTCTTTGTGAGAAGATGACAGGGGCTCCCATCATCATCTAACTGAGTGGAGCTAATATAAACAGGTTTGTTTGGTGTTGAAACAGTGTCGACTGCTAAACTCCAAACCCACAATAAAGAAGACATGTGTCATTATGACGATAAATCGCTCCACTGATACACTGAGCTAAGTTTCCTTATGCGCCGTCTCCAACCTTTGATGGAGATGTACAGTTTTCCTGCACACACGCATTGAAGGAAATTCACCAGAGTTCACCAATCAGAGACAAAAGGTCCTCAATTTCTGGCTTTAAACACAAAGGCTGTGTCTGCACGTGTGTGGACATTGGACAATTACGTATGCCCGTCTGGACTTTCAGGCTTGGATTTATGGCATATCAGTACAGCTCTACTTTAGAAAGCACGATCCAATTAACAAATTATGCTACCTAAACACAGAGGACAATTTGCGACAGTTCTTTAGTGTGTATTTCACTACCTGGCTCTTGGAGGCCGCCACCTTTGCAAACAAGGCCTGGGACACTTTGGCCCTCTTCATCTCCTGCTGGATCTCATCGTAGATGGTGGAGTTGATGTTGAGGATGCAGCTGTCTGCCTTGCCGTTCCACTCGCTGGGCAGCGGTGACGGTTTAACCTGGTAATAAAAAGAACAAACATTTGATTTAAAGGCTTTCCCGGTTTTATTAAACTCTAATATGTTGTTAGATATAAGATTCTATTTGTATTTGGCAGGTTTAGATTGCATGTGTGGACCTGGACTCTCTACTCTGTCTGAAGATTTTTTTTTATTAGTGTTGTGTGACAGTTGGTTTACTAAATACTGCAACAGAGTAATGTAATGTAATTTAACTTTATTGTTCCAGACTTTCTGATAACACTTTGCGCTGATAGACAGAGAAATTAATATTTGCCTCGCGCTTGAAAAATAACTTTCCAGCTTCATAAACATAGAAAACACTAAAATTGCACTGACATAGGGATATTGTTGTCAATGAGAGTGACTTGTATTTTCAATGAGAATGTATCTGCTCAGTTGGCAGTGCTGGGGTTGGGGAAGTGAAGGGGTGAAGTTGTTTGCTCACAGGTGAAATGCCCACAGGGATTCGGGGATTCCAATCCTCCGGCCTTACGCTGTTACAGTCTTCCCTTCGGGGCTAGAACACAACACAACCATATTTGTTCAGGCTCACATAAGAAAAAATAATAATAAAGGGAATCTGTCTGAACACATGATCATGCATGCAGCCAACTCTTACACACACACCCGCGCGCTCGAGTGTAGATTTCACCCACACACAGCACCAGCCTTACTTTGCTCAAAAACACTTAGATGTGTTGTGTGAAACGTTATTATTCTTATGTCAAGCCGGTGATTAAAAAATAAATGTAAGTCAAGTGAAATCAAATCATCTTCATTCAGCGGCTTGTTGCATCTTGACGAAAATCCTTTGACAAGGTAACAAGTATCCTAATAAAAGCATTACCCAAGAACCATTAGCATATGAATCATTCCATACGAGTCTTTTTGAAAGGAACCATCGACAGGGTTGGGTGTGGGTACAAGTAAATGGCATTCAAATAAACCATAATAACACCAACAGCTACCATCTCACGATGGAACTGGTGATCAAAAAACATATATATTCAAGTATTTGTCTAGACACCTAATACGAGCTCCTTTATGTGTTAAAAAACAATCTCTGAAATTTGTGGTGAAAGTGGAATGTCTGAGAATTTCTGGGCCTTTTATCCTGTTTTATGACAGCTCGACACGGGCTTGTCAGCGGGAGCAGGAGGGTACCGTGTCAAGCAAATTGTTAAGGCAGAGACATGCACTAACTGGCTTTGGGAGAGTCGAGCCGAGCCATCGGTACATGTGAGAGAAACATACCTCTGCATCTGTTTTTATGAGGCCAATAAAAACCCTCCTCTGTCTCAGGCTCAATTGCCACCCTGTCTGATTTATGTGCTTAAATTCACACCGCATTGCTTCATAGGAGAGGCTGGCAGATGGCCAGGTGTATGAGTGTGCAAATCTGTGTGTGCGCGTGAGAGGAAGGACAGAAAACAGGTCTATATGATAAATGTCAATTGGTTTAAGTCATACAGGTGAAGCATATTAGGCCTTGAGATATTGTACTGATGTGCCAACAGTATTTTGAGTGATGTGAAAATAAAAATCAGAAAGCAGGATTTGAATTTTCTACACCATGCTGTAGCCACTGCCTTTATTCTCCGCCTTGGAGATTTATTTCTGTTTTATTTTGTTTCGTTATGTGCCTCTGCAGCTCTGTGAGCTCACTGCAGATATGCTAAGATAAGCCTGATATGAACTTAACAGGCACTTCATAGTTCCACGTTCCTGCCTTGGCTTTAAGGACACTAACAGGAACACTAGAAGCAGATTATTTTGCCAAAACCTTCTTTTATTTTCCTTTTTTTACATCAATAAATTCCTGTGCGATAGTTCACTCTGCTGCTTTGAGTTCCCGTCCTGTGCCGGCACAGCCTGAGATTGTAAAGATGAGCCGTGAACTGCAAAATGCTCCTGCTTTAAGTTCAGCACCGCTGCTTCACAGTACGACTCTTTCTTTTCAGCCGGCCACTGCCACCACGCTGAGCCTTTTCAGAGGGAAGATTGATTTTTAAGATGGGTGGGCTGGGGCTTCTATCTCACTCTCCTCCGCACCTAAATAAAAGCCAAATTTTCACCGGAGACAGGACAGAAGAAGCCTTTGTCTGGCCCTCTCACCTCCCAAATGCAGCTGACCGCACTTCAAATGGGCTTAAGTGGTAGAAAGTTGCCACATACCTTTCAAATGAGGGACACTGATTTGCGGCGAGGGTACAAAGTTGTGCTGTGGTACGAAGCGATTTTGAAAGACGCACTGACTAAACGATGTTTGATCTTTCACAGAGCTTGTCATCACCGAGTGAGCTTTATTTTTTTGAAATGGGAGGGCTGTTAATGCTGCCTAATGCATGGTAAAAGGTCAAAATTAGCACAAAAAATTATCCATCATTTGTGCACCATTCTCACCTGTGTGGTGAGGGCGGGGATGATGCACAACTCATTTACATGCAGGAAGAATGTAAAGTATGTTCTCTTTACCACTGACAGACTTTTATTTGTTCCATGTGTTTCTGGAGAGGCTGATACAATAGAGGGGAATGTGAAGTATGCAACGAAACAATGTGTTGGGGTTGTTCTTGTACACACGCTTGTTGTTGTCCCAGAAAACAGAGTGTGCTAATGAGTGCATGAGGTGCCTGTGTTTGTACAGTATAAATATTTAACATCGCGCAAATGTTTTATACCAACTGACTGAATCTTCTGAAGAAGAAAGAAAAAGGAAATAGCGTTTTGTTTGACCTTGTGTGGTTTGCAGCACCTCTAAAAAAGCGCCCGCGTCACGAGGTTTGATTCACACGTCTGTCTGTCTGTCTGTGATCCCAACACAAAGACGGACGGACAGACATTCTCAGCTCAATCCAACCTGCTCTCACGCATGCATACCTTTACCCGTTGCTCACTGCGTGTAAACACATTCATGAAATACCAACAACATCTCGGCAGAGCTGGCTCAACAGTTCAAAGGAACAGATCCCTTCAGATATGTCGTTTTATGGGGTAGAAATGTAGATTTATCAGCCCTGAGTGTTGTGTGCACACTGAAAACTATAACCGTGTAGAAAGTAGATTTTCTTTGCTTTTTGTCAGCCACAGGACTTTAAAGAACTGTCACTTCATTTCAGATTACTCTGACTCGGAGCAGAAAGGGTTTTCTTTGAGTTGGCCACACAACAGAATAGTTGTGGAGTTTAATAAGCAGGGTAATGGCAATAAACATCTGGGTTTGGTTGGCAATACTACATGATTTTTGGGTCCCAAAGTTGACAAAGTATTTACTACAACTGCTGATGCTTTGTGTTTTATCCATCACACTTCTGCTACCAGTGGAGCACAGCCTCATCTCACATCATATGTCAAGTTCACCGTCCTAATTTGGTGGCGTATTTAAGCTCCATAACTTTGCATGTGTGTCTGCTGGTTGAACCCATCCACCACCCCAGCATCCACTATAAGCAGCAGGGGCCTGTTCTACTTAAGCAAGTTTTTTTTAGGTTATTACAACATGCTGTATAACCACAGAAGAGCATCCACAGAAACAATAATTTACCTGTACAGGTCGGCTGGATGGGGTGCTGATGAGCGGAGCGGAGCCCATTGCAGAGGCGGCCGTGAGGCTGCGCTCCCGCTCGTCCTGATAGATGCGGTCACGTTCGGCCTCCGGCAGCTGCAGGAAGTTCTGCATGGCGCGCAGGTTGACCAGTAGCGACTGGGACGCCGTCTTGGGATCTTCCTCCTTACGCAGGATCTCAGACAGTAAGCCCTACATGATGAAACCACATTTAGTATATATATTTAAAAAAAGAAAAAAAGAAAAAGAAACGAGAAGGTGCCAAAAGAGCAGTGGACGGAGAGCAGCATCAAAGAAAAGTGAAAGAGGAAGAGAGAGTAAGAGGCTCCCAGAGCGGGAAATAGATGTGAAGCAGGGGTCACGGTGGTAACCAATAAGGAGAATAATCACATTAGAGGGTTCTTAAGTAAGACAGTAAAGTGTAAATGGAGACTCTAATGACAATGGAGCTGTGACGCTCTCACACACGCTTTCTTTTCTGAGTCAACTGATTATATGAGAGTCTCCACCTCTCACAGACTTGCAGGAGCTTTGTCTACAGAGAGCAGTCCATTATTAATGTTATAAAATCATCCCATCATATCCTCATGACTCTCTGCAGGGCTTTTGTCTGGAAGTACAACAATACTGTTCTGTCAGTCTAAAGCACTTCATCCATGATCATTTGTGGAGATGACGGGAAAAAAACCCACTTTACTGAAACTTGTGTGTGGCCTCTGAACCCATCGCACATGGGTGGTATTTAGCACATCTTGGACATATTCTTTGAGTCGTGTACTGCTTTGGATAAGAGCGGAGCTACTCGCCTGAAACATCTTGTCTTGTTCAGCGGGCAATCAGTGTATCCTCTGTTTACTTTTCAATAGCGCTCAATTCCATCATTATGAGACGGCGATGACTCCATTATCAGAGACGTGTGATTGGGCCTTTTCATCAGCTCTTGGCCACACACTGTGCAAACCATCGCTCCGCTTCTCTCACCATCAATACGTGTGATTTGGTAATAAAACAAAGTGATGGTAAAAACAGATTTGTGCCTTTATTTATTTATTTTTAAAGCATTCGAGTCCTCTCGGGCTAATGATCAGAACTGCAATATGCGATTGGCGGTGTTTCTTCGGTGACTATTAAAATATATGCAGCCATATATGTCATGTTTAAAATATGCAGGTCTGTGGTATGCAGACATGTGTGAACAAACCACACATTTTTATTGGTGTGACTGTGTACTTGATGGATACACATTGTCAGAGGACAGATTAGCAGTATATCCTTTTTATGCTTGAACTCTGTGTGTGTCTGTTTGCATTCTTCAGTGTGAACATGCTTATCAGTTTTCACCATCAACCATTTCTATCTGTCTCTTTGGGTTGAGTAGTTTCCACCCCATTAAAAAAAAAGCAACCTCTGCTCCTTTGATCCACCTCCTGCACTGACAGAGGCCTCTTCACCCTGCTAATCAACACCTCCCTCCCCTGTCCTTTTATTAATGCAGACTTTGTGAAGAAACACAAACCTAATAAATAATCCTCCGAAGGCACGTTGGACTAATTCCTAACATCAGCCACCGATAAGGCTCTATTTGTGTGGGAGCCTGCCATGCTGCACAAAACCACCACTGTCTGAGTAAGTAACACAAACACTCACATAATTTTTGTTGCTGTACGTTCTAACTCCAATAGATCCTTATCGCTCTTTTTCCCCCCTTTTCTTTTTCACATATAGAACTTCAAAGAAAATGGAGAGGTAATGAGGTTTGTTGTCAACCCCCCAACACAGATAGTACGTCTTAAGGCTTTAACGCTGCCATCTGTGTCTGTTGATATGTCTGTTAGGCCTCTGACTCTGCAGTGAAACCACATATTTTTGGCAGAGAGAGAACGGATGCCATGACCGAACCTGGGTCTTTCACATGGCAGCCTGCCATCTGTCTTCAAGTGAAGCAGAGGTGCTAGACTACTGGAGTGTGTGAGAATTATGAATAAGCAGTGGCTTCATACAGAAGCCTTTCCTAACATTTCATAGCGAGAGAGATCTCGTGAAATTGTAGAAATGATAATGTGATACGCTTCCTTTTCAAACAGGATGTTGTTGTAAGATATACACTTGATGTGTTACTACGGGAGATAAAAGCTGATGTTTTTGGTTTGATTTTGGTTGGGAGTATTTGGCTGAATTTCACCGGTGCCACTTGATTTTACAACTAAAGAACTTTAAGGGGATGTAAAGGTACCTTTTCCATATTTTAAATACTTTATTAACATCTGAATATACACAGTATTGATAAAAAATGAATGAAGACTGTATGATGTAGGCAGATGCAGTATGTTTTTTATAATTTTCTTCCAGTTTAAATATAACCCACTGATTGAGGTCAGTTCTGTTACAATTCGATCTCCTCACCTGTGTTCTGTTGAAGGCCACACGGGCAAAGACAGCCTGTGAGATGCCGGCCCGTTTTAGCTCGTCCCTCACCCACTGGTAAATCTCAGAGGAAACCTCTGTGTTCGATGCCACCTGTGGCTCCAGAGGCTTGGTGTGGGAGCTGCGGTTGACAGGTGGGTGGTTGAGGTACTGCTGTGACAGGGATTGCTGCGCCAGCAGCCGGTTCACTGCATACTGCTGGTTGAGGATCTGTGCCATCACAAGCTGCTGGTTGACCAGCTGGGGACTGATGGGTGTGGACACCAAGCCCGGGTGATGCAGACCGGGGAGCTGGGGCTGTCGGCCTCCCGTTTGACCACCGTGCGGCGGCGGAGCATGAGGCAGCGGCGGCACCGGCGACGAAGGAGTCTGCTCCGCTGTGCTGCCGGGGATCGGCTGCTGCTGCTGGGAAAAACTCAGGTGGTTGTGGTTGTGGTTAGAGCCAGGTGGGGAGAGGTCGGACAAGCCGTCCATTTCCGCTGGAGAAAGACAAAGAAAAATAGACACGAACAAATGATTGGCTTAAATTCCACAAAGAAAACAGAGGAGGAAAAAACAGGCGCGGAGAATGACGTAAAAAGAAAAACTAGCAGATAGCCATCTAACAATCATGAACACCAGTTTAATGGCACCATAGTCATACTCTCTAATCAGAAGAAATGAAACAGACCCGGCCTGCATCAGATCAAATGTTTGCCTCGAGTCAATCTAAGCCTGTCAGCTTACATTCCTGTTTACATTATATGAGAAGGGAATTCATTTGTGAAGCTCGCACATATCTAAGAAACCAACGAAAAGCAACGGGAGGTTAGAATCTTCCCCCTAACCAGAACTCTCCACTGGCCTCTTCCTCCCTGCCAATGACCGGGTAAAAAAAAGAGAAAAACGAAAAAGATGGAAACGCAGATAAAAGAGCCTCATTGTGTTTGACCTGTGTCTTCCACTAACCATGCCTTCGAAATTAAGTACAGAATGTCTGTGGCCTCATCATGTGAAAAAAAAAATTCTTGTGTGTGTGTGTAGGTACAGAAATGATATGTGCGTGTTTGTGTGTATGTGCATGCACAGAGGCAGAAGCAATACAGCTAAATCTGATTCTCTCTTTGCATCCTTAATTCTAAAATAAGGAACACAAGCTAGCCAATATGACATATTTAGGGGAGGATGGTTTAAATATAAAATGTTTGGAACAGCGAAGAGAGAAAGGAGGGGTACATTGGAGGACAGAACGAGTAACCTGAGGAACTGCCCTGTTTGAAATACTGAAACGGTTTTGACTCGAACTGTCTGTGAGAAAAAAAAAATTCTACGTGCCGTCATTTAATGGCATTTTGGAGATTTTTGCAGCATCTCTTGCTTTGGGAATCTTTAAGTCCATAATGGCTGCTGGGGAATATTTTAAGACAGGTTTAAATTATGTGCTTAGAGGATGAAAACAATGATTTAACATTTAAAGTGCTACCCACAACGAAGTGAATGAGCATTTGGAGCAGCTGAATGTTTTCAGGTTACCGCCTCTCTTTAAGGAATTCACATATGCTGAGGCTCTTTGCATGTACTATGCCGAGTGAGTGAGGGGGCAGTATTTAAGAATTCATACGGATGGCAACATTAACACCTCAGAAGTGTGCTGCGGCCTCCACATCCCACAGAAAAGCATCGTATGAGAATGTGAAAAGCATAAATTGCTGTTAAGGGAAGGGGTGGTTTTGGGGGGGGGTCTTCAACAAGCTGAATTTTTCAGCAGATGAAAGATTAAGTGCATGGATGTTTTCCAAAGATACCCACAATAATCGTGTGTTTGAGCTGCCTGTTTCTTAACTGTCAGCAAGCACAAAACACCCGGCCAAGACGGGTCTATTGAGTGTTTGTCGAAAACAAATGATGTGGAGGGGGGGGGGGCAACAAAAAATAAAAATCTTGGTAATAATCACATCTCTTTCCATAATCCCTGGCATTCCCTGGCTCTGATGGTATGGTGTGCCTTTTCACTCATATGTGAATGTGTGTATGTGCGTAGTGCGCATATGCTCGCTCACACAGACTGCTGGGGGGCATACTCGCAACACACAAACACACAGGCACATGGAGGCATTTCCATGCAAATTGAAAAGAGAAGGGGTGACAGAAGAGCATGGCAGGCCCTGGGAGAAAAAGGCTGCCACAGAAGCGGGAGTCCTCGTGTGGAATCCTGCCACAAAAGAGCCCCGGATTAAACACACAATGGGAATGGGATGTGGGCTGAGGGAGGGAGGGAGTGTGTGTTTGTGACTGGGAGTGAGAGAGAGAGCGAGAGAATGAGGGAACGAGAAAGAGAGAGAGACACTGACCCAACTCCTGCTCCTGTTTCCTTCCCTGCGCTCACTCGCTGGCACCCACTTCAGCTGACAGAGAGTACCTGTGACCAGGTACTTGTTCCCCTTGACTTCAGGCTAAAGCTACTCACTGAACATGATGTGCTGAAGTGAATTTAGAGTCACATAAGACACTGCTTTCAAAACACAAAGGGTTGCTGTGCCCCCCGCCCCTCTCTCTCTCGCAGCCTTCATGCTTGGCAGTTCACCAGTGTTTTTTCTCTTGCTGCCATTTGTGGCCACATACAACAGCCCATCATAAATACTGAGGTTGGACTGGGGCAGGAGGTTTTGCCACGGGCATGTGGTGGGCACCTGAGGCTCATGTGCCAAAGTTTTTGCTTCTGAGGTTTGGCTAACATGGCGTGCGCGCGTGTGAGTTTATCTGAGTGTGTACGAGTACATCCTGAGATGCTATCGCTGCTTCTCTGTGTGCGTACACATCTGTGGTTAGGTTCTTATCAGGATTCGAAGTCCTCAGAGAGTATCATACAAAGAAAAAACACAACTGTGTAGTAATTATTGCTTTTTTTTAAAAGACAAGCATAAATCATTTAGATTGATTCTCAAATTGTAAAGGAACTCTAAGTTTAGTTGTGACTGAGATGGAGATTTCCACGTGTAGCCTGTGGGTTAAAGTTAACAGAGCGATTTTTTTTTGTTTTAATTGTGACTTTAAAATGACTGTTGTTGGTTTTTGGATCAAGATTATAATTGTGATTCAGTTTTTGGAAAGTCTGGTTGTTAACGGCAGTTAAGGTCACAGTCTGAGTATAAAGGAAAGTTTCTCAAAAAGTGACTGTGTGTTTATCTTTGTGTATTAATCTGTATAATCTCATTACAAGAAACAGGTACAAACAAGGAGAAAGGCTGTAAGGATCAGGTTTGACATCACCGTAAGTAATGCTATACTGAGTTTCTGCACAATTAATTAATGCCAAAGCAAAGTCCTCTACAGTGTGTGTGTGTGAGTATTTGTGTGTGTGCCCATGTTGCAACATACCTAGTGCATTGGCACGTGGGCTCTCACGGAGGACACACGTCCCCAGGTAACCCTCCAGCTGGGAGGGTTGACGCATGCCTGAATAGTCAAATAGCGAGGCACACACACACACACACACACACACACACACACACACACACACACACACACACACACACACACACACACACACACACATTGCAGAGTTGTGAGGAAAGAAAGACAGGGTTAAGGCTTTCTACAATTTGTCTCTCCCACTCCAGCTAAGCAGAAATATGACATTTAAAACATCAGCATTTAAAACTGAGGCCGGACTGGCAGCTGCAGCGCTTCCACTTTTAAGGAACATAAAACCAAAAAGAAAACAACTGTGACAGAAAATGTGTAGGTGTATGCAAGAGAGTACTAAAGTACAGCAGGTCTCGAGTAAATAAAGTTCCCAGTGTATGTTGCTACTTTAACTGATGGAGGGGGGAAAAAAAACATCAGATAAGATATGATCACAACACACTATTTGCATGGAAGGCTGTGAAAACATTTTGATATAATATCTGTGTCTATCATCACTGCGAGCAGCAGCAGCAGCACACTGGTAAAGAAAAAAGATAATGTTCAACAGATTGGTAAAGCTAATATCTCAGCATTAAACCAGCTCACAACAGAGCGCTGTTCTGCTGAATCAAAAGACATAAAAATATATCGGCGTGCTATCTGCAGCTTGGGTGCTACTGCTATTATATAACCTCATTTCCTGGCAGGTCAAAGGGGATTTTTCTGCGATTATATAAAGCACGTGTTGGTAGAAGTTTGATAAGAAAATCTAATTGAATTTTAGACTAGGCCGGCTGAAGTCATACTTGTCATACTTTGTTCACTCACACACACACAAACAAAAAACAAAACATCTTGGGTCACTTTGGCTCTTGCATTAGTGTTAGTTAAAGCAATAATGGATGAAGCAAAGTTAACACTGTGTGTAACTGTAACAATGCCTGCAGTGAGCTTAAATTATTAGACAACAAAATAAAAATGTATTTCTGCTTCATGCAACAGCAGGAAGACAAAGAGACGGTTGGTTAGGGAACATATTGCAATGGTGACTGGTGTGTGTGTGTGTGTGTGTGTGTGTGAGAGAGAGAATGTGTGTGCAAAGAGACAAAAGTGTGAGCGCCATACTTTGCGCCCCTCCGTTTTGCTTACCCATCATATCTTTTGTCTTCTTGAAATGTTTATACCAGCGCCCAAATTCCTGACACTTCGCCGCCGACACATTTGCATAGTAAGTGCTGTTCACAATGGAGGAAATCATACTCTGAAAGAGAGAGATTGATTGAGGGAGAGGGAGAGAAAACGAGAGAGAGACTTTAGATTCTCATTGTGGAAAATGCAGACATAATAGTAAAGCTTGTGAAACATGCAGTAACACTGTAGCTTGTCAAAACAAATAAAATATAGGGATCGAGTAAAACCCAGTACCAGGGGAAAAAAGCTAACTGAAAAGTATCAGACATGCAGAAATCTGAGATTGTTTTCTTCTACAGGTAAAACAAATTAAACCAAAGAAGGGGATTTATCTCTTATTAATTAATCAATTACTTTTATTTTTTTTATCAAATGCCGATGAGTTTGTCTGAACTTTTTGGGTCACTTATAAGGTCACCTGAGCTCTACATCTGCTCACTCCATGAGCATGCAGTGGGAAAGATATTTACCTTTGAAAGGAAAAGAAGATAGCTGCTTATTGAATATCAGCACCTGGGGAGCTCGGCGATGTAAACAGATAAACCTCTTTTATTTTGCGGCTCTTTATTTATACAATCTGTTAAAGACAACGACTTCGAGCAGATTGGGGGCCGCACCGAGCATGTCGTTCTCCGATGCGTACGTGCTCCCATCTCCCCCCTATACAGTCGCCTCTTTGCCCTCTCAACATTTACTTCAACCGCTCTCCTTCGCCTGGGAAAAACAAAGAGCTGTTTTTTTTCCTCTTTCCCATCCAGTTTCATTAAAATGAATGTTTTAACACCTTGCCGGCCTCCGGGTGAATAGCGAGGTTGGCACAGGAGAAATTGTTTTTGATTGTTATAAATATTCAAAAGAACCAAACCATCTGTTTTCAAATTATAGGTATGCCATCTTTATCATTTTCTATAATATATGCGCTTGGAGGATGGTGGGGGGAACCTTCTGGCAGAGTAGCATGGCAGTGTGAGCAGAAATGAACAGCCACAGGATGATTCTGGTTCTCTGGCTCCAGCTTTTCACCACAAAAGGAGGTTAAAGGGTGACAGCTGTGCCATCAAAAAGGTCGATCAAACTCTGAACTCCTGACCTCCGGATTAAAGCCGTACGCCGCACCTTATACAGCAGCGCTGCAGCTAAGTGTGATGCACCGAAAACTTTAGACATGGTAGGAACGAGCCACCCAAAAGAAACAAGACAGACACAGGTTCCTTTTGTTAAAAAGAAAAAGCAGCAGGTAAGTCACAATTTTAACCAGCTTCCTCCTAAAAGATTTACATGAGGAATATTTTCCATTCCTCTGTTTGAGACAGAGAATACCACACAGGAGACGTTATAAAAGCTAGAGCTCTGTGCTAGCCAAGTCTTGGTTCAGTAATATTAAAACCCAGCCGAGGTTGGAAAAGAAGCAATTACATGTTTAGGAAGACATCGAATTTTGTGTCATGGAAATGACAAAAGACACCAACTATCACACACACAATTACTACTATACCTGCTTGTACCAGGTGGAGTCAAGTTCAACATTCAGCTGCTTATTATTATTAATATTTCTTTCTTTCTTTTTCTTTAAAGGCAAATTCAGGCAGCTGAGGCGAGTCACATTCGTGCAGCTGGGTGAGAACTTGTGCCAACCATGCTGCGGTGCATCATCCCGGCATGATGAAAAACAGGAGGGTGAAAAGGTCTGCATTTGGACTTGTACGCTACAACAAAGCAGTCTTTTATCAATATATTGAAAAGCCTTCATTCAACGGAAGCGCTGACGGAGTTCAGGTTCGGTTTAATGGGTCACACTTTTATGCATGAACTGACTCATTTTTATACAATACTGGTATTAGGAAATAGTAGCTGCAAGTTCAAAATTCTCTGGTCCTACATTGACAGTCTCTCTCCAACTCCACGTCCCCACCCAAAGATCCATCTGCAAACCACGTATTTAAAACGTAAGAAGAATTCGCCTTTAAGTCAGGGGGATAATGAACTCCTCTCCTCCAGCCTGGCATCTTTTATTTACAGTATATCTGGGCTTAGGCGGCTCCAGGCAACAAACAGGAGGCCTGCAAAAGACGGTGTGCTTTTTTCTCCCTCACTTCCCGTCTTTCTCCCCTATCTCTCTCGCTCCCTCTTTCTCCGCCATCTTTGACACAGATGTTCTAATAAACGCTCCTCATTAATCAGCCCTCTCCCTCAATACATCACTCTACCTCTCACAGGGGGCCCTGTGTGTATGTGAGAACGAAACAACACACACACACCTATTCTCTCCCTCTCCCCACCGCTCTGTCACACACACATGCATACGCACTAAGTGAAATCAAGCAGATAACCAGAGCCTCTGCTGCCACTGCGGTGCCAGCGGGAGGGCTGTGCTAGGGCTTGTCAACAGGTAGCATGACTGCGTTTGTGTGTGTGTGAGAGTTTGCGGGTGTGTCTCTGTGCATGAGCATGTGTGTGGACCCTTTAAGTGATAGCCATCTGCAGCACAGAGAGCTTATCAGCAAGACCAGGAAGTGGCACTGGGCTACTATCGGTCCCCAACATCTATTCCACTCCCCAACATGGGAGACAGGAAGAGCGAGGAAAGAGTGTGTGTGTGTGTGTGTGTGTGTGTGTGTGTGTGTGTGTGTGTGTGTGTGTGTGTGTGTGTGTGTGTAAGAAAATAGCAGTGCAGCAGGCAGGTACTGTAGGCACCCAGCTGCTAGTGTTAGAGTGTGGTATATACACACTGGCAAACACACACACACACACACACATACAGAGTACAACCCCTGCAGACAAACACACATGGTGCTGTTACACAAACTCACACAAGCACATACACAATTAAACACCAACACGCATTCCAACTTAGCCTGATGTCTTGAATCAGCTGGGGAAAAAAGCGCATCCCATTTGCAACACTGCGCCTCGTCTCTCGCCAACATCTAACAGAGCTCAATTATGGCACATATCCACCTCAACTGGGATGACCCCTCCCCTTCCTTCATTCTAACACACACACACGCACTGGCAGCCAGGTTATGCCTGTGGCAGCCGAGGTGGTGAAGGCCTGCAAAAGATGGCATTTTGATGACTATTTGCTGCTACACAACGCAGCAGCTGGTGCATCAGGGGCCGCCCAGCGAGAGTGAACAGGGGGTGGGCAAGAAGAGGTAGTGGTGGCAATGGGAAAGAGTGGGGTGAGGTGGTGGCGATGGTGGGGGGCGTGGGGGGGAAATCTCATTTGTTGCCATAGTTTCTGAGAATATGGGCAAGGGGGATGCTAAGCTTGGTAGCAACCTCAGAAAACAAAATCAGCCTGATTGAGGGAGAAGTTGTATTTTGCAGATGCCTCTCCCAGCTATGAACTGTGAATCCTGAAGCGTGCTTCGTATTTCGCACGGGTCAGAAACAGTTCCTGTAGCAGAATGACAACAGGCATTAGTGAACACTGCATTCTCTTGAGTTTCCTCGAGCCATTTGTAGGCCGAACACACAAAGCATGACTCTCCGCTACAAAAGAATGAAACTAAATGTTTGACAAGGCCCCGGACAAAAGAAGCATTTCACAAAATAACGCCCCACCGCCCTCCCCTCGCTGCTCTGCTCCCCCTCCTCCTCTACCCCCCACCCCTGTCTCTCTTCAGAGCCCTGTTCAGAGGTGGGCTAATTCTCTTTCACTCACTCGCTGCGATTCTCTCATCTGTTAACCTCTCTTTTCGGTCTGGGATTACGCAGAAGAATATCAAGGAAACACTAATCCTAAAAAGGTGCCAATCTTCTGCTCCCTCCTGCAACGCCCCTTTCTCCTCCCACTCATTTCTCTCTCCTTTTTTTTTCTGTCAACTCAGAAATCTCAGCGGGTGGGCCAAATGCTTCCTGGCTTCTCACCTTCTCATGAGACTGCACACAGGCGGTGACATCACCGCTCGCAAGGCAGGGAGTCCGTGTATCGAAGCAACGTGCGGATGACCACGGTCGTAAACCAATCGGGTTTAGGAGGAGCAAACTGCCGCTCCATGGGTGTAACTGACCACATGCAACCCCACAGAGTAACAGATGTCAAACACCATCGTGGCAGCCATGTTTCAGTGAGGCAGATAGAGATACATGCGAGGAGATCATCAGATTATCAAGCAGCAACACGGCAAAGCTGCCAAGTTACACGAAAACTTAAAAACTGGATTATTCTTTTTAAGCTCGCTGCCTTACATTTTGACTGTAGCTGCCATAAATCTACAAAGGACGCTGCCATTTAAAGGTTGCCGCTGAAATCCAGACTGGCTTGTAAAATACACAAGATATTCACAAAGAAAAAAAGATCAGATAATTTCAGGTCTGCAGCTCGTCCTCTCTGCAAACCAAAAACAATCTTCAGTTTAATTTGAGACTGGTGTGTATGTCAATATAGCAAAAATGTGTCTGAGCAGGAGTGTGTGTGCTTGTGTGGTAAATCCTCTGAGCTAGCGTGTGCTCTCTTCTGAGCCGTCTTCACATATGGACCGTAAACAGGGTGATTACCAGACCGGGCTGGGCTCCGCCTGAACGCCACCCAGGGACTCTTTACATCATCAGCGCACTGCTCATGCCCGGCTAAACAGACACACACACACGCACGAACACACACCGAGAGCAGCAGCTCACTCGCACGCGTTCGCACACAACGCAAATGAGGGTCTCCAGGTGACCATACGGTGGCCTAGGAGGAGAGCTGGCTTCGTACTGAAGGCACCTACGCACACGCTCCGATGTGAATACACACACGCATGCAAAACGCAAATAGCAATTTCGCATATGCGCTCTGCACATTGATATACAAGCAAATACACACAGGTGCACACATATCTCCTTGTGCTGTAACTCCCTCACACACGCACATTATTGGCCCCTGTGAGAGATATACTGCCATTTCATTCCATTCACTCCAGAGCTGCCTCTGTGATATACTGACTACACCGCCTGTTAATACAATATCTGCACTAGTGCTTTCTATCCAACCTCCCAGCCGACAAAAAAAAAAAAAAAAAGAGGAAAAGAAAGACACAGAATATAAAACCTAAACATACCTCCAGCCTGAAATGTTGAGAGTGAATCAAATGAGAAAAGAACAAAAAGCATCCAGATCGTTCTGGGCCCGGGCCAGTGTTTATCTCACAATAACCATACGTTCAACAACACCTCTGCTTTTTGGCTGCTGGTACATACGAGCCTGTGTGTGTGTGTGTGTGTGTGTGTGTGTGTGTCGTGGGTGGTAAAAGAAACAAACAAAAAAAAAAATCAAGAGGCAAACAAATAACAATAGCCATTGATTTGGATTTTCTATGCTGATTCTCTTTCCCATGTGATCAAACTCACGGCATTTGATAAGTTAAAGATAAAACACGGAGGTGATGGACACAGTGGTGTTTGTTTAGTTGTGCGGTATGATAGAAGGGTGTAGGGTTGGGCTTTTTGTTTTGTTTTTTGTCTTTTTTTTGGAATAAGCAGTTTGGTCTTCAGCACCTGTGATAAAGGACATTCTTTAGCCAGAGAGCTCTGATTCATGTCTTTGAGTAACTCCTTGAGGGCGTTTCTTACTGTAGAGTGGCTCCATTGCTCGGGCGGCAGGTCCTCCAGCTTAGGACAACTGTGAAGAGAGAGGAGACACACAGGGATTTGGGGTGGAGGGTGACAGGGAGGATAAGGATGGGGAGAAGAAGAAAGGGATGAGTGTGAGGAAAGGACAGACAGGGATAGAAAGGAGAAGGGGGGAAAGAGTAGAGCATGAAAACAAATTCAGATGGAACGGAGACTGAGACAGGAAGGCAGCAGCTTTGATGGGATCTTCAATGAAATGCTAAAATTCACAATCTTGCAACTGAGTATAGACATTACACATGTGTATTACACATTGAACTATAGAGGTATTTTTGTGCAACTTCAATCCAACATCATAGACCTTAAAAATCTCGCTGCATCTTAAATCACATATTTTCACATTTACATTTGATATTTCAAGTGTAACAGTCAAAAAGCTGGGTGTGAAACACTGTCCACATCTTACTCTTAGAGGTTGCCAGACGGAGGGAAAACCAAACAATCTGCAGCTTTTGGAAAGGGTCAGCAGGTGTCGTGATGTTAATACTGGCTAGCTAAGAGTAGAAGCTTTTTTCCTACTTTTTTCCACACACTGAACGTGTTGGCATTGTTTTGTGTGAAATTTTCATTCGAAGAAATTACTATTCTGTACTAATACAAAACGCAGACAACTGTAGTGAAATGTTGTAAATGACATATCTAGTGAGTATACAATTCTACCCCACTGAAAATGATAAGTGCACAGTATCCAGCGTGTACAACATAAAAGCATAAGAAAAATTTAAGAGTCGAGATAGGTGTTTTCTTCAGTCTACTCCTAAAACTGCCTAATATTTGTAAAAGCTGTGGACATTATCACCTGCAGCGAGTGGATATTTTATTGTAGCATAATTTCAATACTTTTGCTATTCGATTTAGCCTACACATGTCAGAAAACATGACAAAATGTCTTGAAATCGCATGTTAAAATTGTTATGTTCTATTTTCTAAAAACAAGAGAAACGCACCAAATCCTCAGCCACGAGACGCTTGAACCTTTTTCGATTATCATCATTACTCCTGATTAATTTTCTGTCAGTCAACTCGACTGATCATTTCCCCACTAATCAAGTGCTGAGCTGAAAATTCTGGAAGCAAATCACTTTCCCTAAAAACAAAGGTGTCAAACACAGTTTGCAGCATTTCGCCTGACCCCGGTTGAGGAACATATACATGCATACGTGGATAAATTGGCTGGTTTGCATCAAATAGGCAGAGCAGCAAAGACAGAGAGGAAACCAGAGAGAAAGCGAGCTGAACGCACACGGGTCCCTGCTCGTTTTTCCTGCTGCAAGCGCCCCTCCAAGACAGACAGATTTCATTTGGCGCATCAAGCAGATGCATCTGGAGATTGCTCTGTCTCTCTCTCTC
Source organism: Diplotaxodon limnothrissa (assembly GCF_057381915.1). NCBI lineage: Eukaryota > Metazoa > Chordata > Actinopteri > Cichliformes > Cichlidae > Diplotaxodon > Diplotaxodon limnothrissa. The sequence goes on along the minus strand of NC_140606.1, from coordinate 35,577,509 downwards.
TCTCTCTCTGTATCTGCCTGCCTCGATCTCGCTCCCTCTTTCATATTCTCTCTCTCTCTCTTTTTCTCTCTCTCCTGATTGTTCTGATTAGTTAATTACTTTATACAACACATCTGCTGGATTGATGCATGAATTATACATCAGCTGCATGTGGCGACTATTATTTCGTGTTACTTCTACCTTCCTGGCTTGTTGTGCTCGGCGAAACAATTTAAGGTGTTACTGGCGAGATTTCTGCTGCAGTCGGGGCGGGGGGGCTTTAAGAGTTTGGCAGCGTGGGTAAGAAAAAGGGGAAAAACAAATACAAACCAATAACAATATTGACAATTGCGTATATACGGCGTAATCAAAATGAAGCTGTATATCAAACAGACTGTCTTTGCTGTTCGCCTGTGCTGCAATCGCGAGCTGCAGAGACACCGACTGAATTCTGGGTTTTGAAAACGTAAAATATATTTACGTGGTGGGTGGAAGCAGAGAATAACTCAACTGGGCTCCCGTGACTTTGTGTGTGTTTCGCATTACACTTACCGCTGAATTACTTCACGTTAAACCTGGCTAGAGACGTGAATAAGAGAGCGATGAGGGCGCATGAGATGCTGTGTGTGTGTGTGCCTGTCCATAAATCTGTCAGCCGGTGTGTTGGAAATGTTATGAGCGAGGAGAACAGAAAAGGGATGCACACCACATCTGCTACTAAGAAAACATACACATGCACACTCTAACACACAAACAATGGATTTTCCAGAACACCTTAAACTGCTCCAGCAGCTAGAAAGCCTCTGGGGAGACGGAAGTGAACAAGAGGAGGGAGAGTGGGAGAGAGAGACAGGCAGAGAGAGAGAGAGAGAGAGAGGGGGGCAGCGGAGAAAGACAGCTATCCATGCATTCAGGGGCTAGCAAGCCGGAAATAAACACAACCTTCTGTAGTCTGGCTGGTGGACGTGTTCACATCAGTCGCCGTGCCTGTGTGTGTGTGCGTGTGTGTGAGTGCTTCATTGGTGGAGGTGGGTGGTGATGGTGTTGGTGGCGGGGGAAACAGAAGGAGAGGGAAGAGAAAAGGAAGAGGCAGAGCGAGGTAGAAAAAGAGTAGAAACAGCTCTCCAGAGGGTTGCAGAACACTGGGTTAGCGTGCAGCTGGCACAAGCCTCCACACCAGAGCCAGTCGGCTGTTTGTGTGCGCGCGCATGTGTGTGTGTGTCCATGAGTGCATATGAGCCTGTTTGTGTCCATGTCTATAAATGCTTGTATGCTCTTGCCGTGTGTATAAATATGACAAAGCCTCACACCTACAGAGAATAATTTAGCATACAATATGGTGAGCAATGACAGGAGAAAGCTAGCAGTATTCAGTATAGTAAAGGTTTCATCTTCATCATTCACAATGTAGACTCAAAAGAAATATATTTTGCCTAAAATATCCGCTGCAGCCAGGTTTATTTATGGAACTATTTCAGGTGAGTCATTTTTAGCCACGCAGTCACCGACCACATTCGTTTATTTGGTTTTTTTGGAGCTGAAGCAGAGCTTGGTTTAAAAACGGTTATTTACTTATCATATTTCACGTTTCCACTGCAACATGTTAAAAATCACTCAGCGGTTAATTTCATAGAATCACTTCTCAGCTATGGATAAGCTAGATTGTTACCAAGAGTTCGAATTCTCCGGAATCTGTGTTCTGATCAATTAATCAGTGGTTTTTTTTGGTTTATGAATGGGTTTTTCCCACTTCCTGGAAACGGCCAGTCTGAGTAATAATGTTTTTCTCGGTATTAAACACGTAAACTGGCACATGCTATATGTGTTATTGCTAGAAGCAGAGATTGAGAGGTTGAGATTGAGATTACACACTTTCAAGAGAGAGTTCATTAAAAAAAGGTCTAATTTATGTATTTTTAATTTGGCCTGCTGTGGTATTTATCTAACAGATTTTGGTGTGAACTGTCCAGTTTGGGAGATGTCAGCTGATGTCCCGTTTGAATCATGGTCAATTCACACAACAGCAAAGAAGCTAGTAGTAGCAGAGCTTTTAAGGTAAAAACAAAGCTTTTTAAAAGCCTTAATTTAGGACAAAGTCAAGAAAAAAGTAATTGAAAGAAACTGCTGATTTTAAGTCTTGAAAATCACGCTTATTTACAAAAATGCTTCAAAATAACCACCCAAGTCAGTGCCCGCATGTGTTTCAAGATGGCTGCCAAGTTGCTTACTTGAAGGACTTGTGACACATTTGAAAAGATGACCATCTCTCTTTCCAGAAAACCCCCCCAAACACTTTTAACTTCAGCCGTTCACTGTGTCACTCTCTAAAAGGGACACAAAAGGCTTATGCTAGTGACAAAAACACCACCAGCACATGTAATAAACAGTGTGATAAACACTGACGGTATCTCCTTTGCCTGAGTTGTACTGTTTGCTAGCTGCACCAATCTTTTGCGTGGCGGATGTAGACAGCAAAAAGAAAATAGTTCCTACACGAAACTACTCACAGCTAGGTTGGTGGACTGTTTTGAGCAACCAGGTTATGATTTCCAGAAATACATATTGCTGCTGAGTTTTGTTTAATTATGTATTGTCTTGGCATTTTTGCACCACAAGATATGTGTCATTTATTTCCATTATACCAATGAGAAGGCAGACATTTCTACAACCAATATATCTTCAAAACGCTGAAACTCACATCGAAATTATCTAGATGGATAAACAGCGCAACAGATCAGAGGGGGGAAAATGCTAATGTGATCATGACTAACTGTTCTCTTCAAACACAGTTTTGTGGTTAGCACTCAGGTAAGAATATGTATGAACATGTGCACACATTCTGGGCTGGTGCAACTGTAAATATTCCAGTGCACATGTGCCCAAACTTGTGGATTGGTTGCTTACCTGTGCAGCTGGATCTTAAGTGTGACCACGTGGTAGACGTCCTGCAGCATGTCTGCCACTGTGGCGTCTGGTGCGTCTGTCACATATGACAGTGGGACGGGGTTCCACTTCCCCACCTGAATCATACCTGGATGATGCAAAACACATGCAGGCACACATAAATATGGACAAAATGTGGAAACGCATGAAAAAAAATCACAGATTTGGAAACAAAAGCACAACAATGGACACAGAAGCAAATAAATCAGCACAAAGCTCGCTTTCACTGTTCATTTCAAAGCCGTAAACATGTACGGTAGGAACGAAGCCACGCATAGATACCCCCAGGAGCATTCCGGTGCCATAAATGCTCTTTATTTCCTTAATTTTCACTGAAATCGCAACAACCACGCAGGAATTTTTCCTGAGAGTGCTTTTAAAACAGTGGCAGCCCGCACAGCAGAAAGAGAGATGGAAGACTGCTCATGAGAAAGGTGGCCTAGGATGTGTATGTATGTGCAGCGTGATGGACAGCCTATAATAAAAGAGCATGCATCGAGGCACCTTGAAACAGCCGCACTCAGCCTACGTGTGCTCAAGTGCAATTAGCAGACCCTTTCCTCCACCTGCCCCTCCCACCCACTGTCACCGAGGGTATATGTATATAAATATATACAATATGAGCACTCAAGTGAATGTGCATGTAAACATTTTACTGTGCAGCTAGCCTCTGTGAGAGTGCGAGGATACCTCTGTGTGGGAATATGTAGCGTATGACCCCTGGGAGACTTTCTGGGATCAGTGTCAGGTTGTGTTACTGTGGCTTCAGATCTGCTGGCGGTAAGCTATTATGGTCACAGAGTGTATGTGTGTCTGTAGGTTTGAGTGAGTGTGTGTGTGCACAAGCACCAGCATGTCTGAAAATGCTGTAGAAAAGACGCTGATAAGCATAAAAGAAGAGCGTCAGATCAGAGAAGAAAGAGATGACAATGATGAGAGTGGGTGAGGGGGTTACCTTTGGCCTGGGCTGCTGAGCTGTGGGAGTAGCCCAGTGACAGCAGGGCCATCTCGATGAGCTGGTTGAAGAGCATGTCCTTGCGCACCAGGACAAATTCAGCGTGCTCCTCCTTGCTGTCAAAATCCATGGGATTCTCGTAGTGCTCGACCACACAGAACACAGGCAGCATGTTGCCTGCAGACAAAGAGACACAAGCCATTTCTTCACATGCAAAACTCTGACCTTCAGTCCTCTGTTTGCAGAGGAATGGGATTAAAATTTAGTGCAGATGATTAAGTTACACTGAGGTTGGCTGTCGAGGGATTAGAAGTGAACATCCAGGTTTAAGCTCTGAACACAAGTTTGGACCACAAAGGCATATTTCATCTTTTATAGGGCAATTTCCTTCAACACCTTCACCTCTTTGTCCCATTGCCAAACTCTATGATCAGCTTGAGGGATCAAATATTACTTGGGTGCATAATTTTAGACACAGAATTTGCTTCGTCTTTTAAGAACTTGCCCTCTTTTTTCTTTCTTTTTTTTCCATTTCCATCATCTCCCCCCTGATGCTTTTTGCTCCAAATTCCCATTTTAAGATTCATTTTAAATGTTGTAGCATTCCTTCATGTTGCCTAAAGCTTTAAGATGATGACATAATATTGCAGAGGTGTTGCACTATGGCCTGCACTGATTGGTATTGCTTGTGATAATGATAACCTTAACCGCGTGTGAACAAACATGCCGCAAAAAACAGAAAGTCTCGTCTCTCTTTTTGGCACAATACACAGTTTATTCACTGTCAAGGTGCTGGGATCACATTAGCCTTTTTCCCCTTGACTGCCAACCCAAAATCATCTTCCCATGATGCAGCGCTACAAATCCCGAGCCACCTCTGCGCCCTGAGGTTTACGAGTCTGTGTCAACAGTGGCTCTGCTGTTAGGTGGAATGAACAATCCTTGTCCAAAGACTGTCAAATGTTCAAGGGACCAACTGTGCAAATATCATCCAATATGCCATTTTGGCTAAAATAACAGGCGTGAAATTTAGACTTTGAGGGCACAGGGGCGGCTTGGCCTTTTGAAGTTTTAGTCTGAATAAAAACAGAAAGTCAAAATTATGTCAAAGTACTGACTGGAGGTAATCTTTTGCTTACTGTACTTTGTAAATGTTGCCCTGTTTCCCCACTTTTTCAGTAGGTCTCTGCTCTACCTGCTGCCACCTGGGAACGTTTCTTTACATACGCTGTAAGTGCAGATAGAAATGATAAACATTGCCATATTTTCTAATCCCAAGCATTCCAGAAGATGCACACAGCTCTGGCAAAACAATCAATAAGCCAACAGATGCAAAAGAATGTGCTGAAAGAGCTGCTTTTCTCCTCCCCTGATTTTAATAGATAAAGATCTAACAATAAAGACTGCTGTGCAGGTTCATTTGGGGGATCAATACTGGCTTTGTTTCCAGGGAGCCCAGAGAGGGCTGCGGTAAATAGTGTTTCGGGCTCGGACACAATGCCCACTGTGGGCCCTCTGCGAAGCCTCCGTGGCTGACCAGCCGCCTCTCTCGGCTGCTTCGCTCTTTTCTAAAATTTGACAAAAAAAAAGGATGAGAGGAAAAAGAAGAGGAGGGGAGGGCAAAGAGGATGCTTGGAGGAGCAAACGTTGTAGGAGGCCAAGAGAAGCAGAGATGATGAAGGTGAGAAATTAGGCTCTCTCAGCTGGTGTGCAACACGTAGATAAAAAGCAGCGAATAAGAGAAATGGCCCATCCGAGGACACTCTCGCAGCTACATTCCAAGACTTCCTTAGTCCCTGTTGGCCAAAGAAAACCAAACCAGCCAAACAAACAAACATTTGAGCCCTCGCAGCCAAGTGCTATTACAACTCCAAACCTGCAGGATTTCAAACTCAAAAAAAAAGAAAGAAACATAATCATAAAATGAAGGTTCACATATTGGATGGCTTTGCCTGGCGTGTTTTTCACAAGATGACACTGGTTATATTAAAAAGCTATGTCATAATCTCAAAGTAAAGGCTCCCTTTAAGCAGCAATGGCTCTTAAAGGACTGAAACTTTCCCTTAATAAACAAATGTCAGAGCAGGAGTGCCGGGGTTGGAGAGAGCAGCAGTGACACAGCGCTATGCAGCACGGCACAGGAATAATTCTCACAGTGCTTTTCTATTAGCTATTGTCTGGGCAAATAAGTGGGAGTGTGTGTGTGTGTGTGTGTGTGTGTGTGTGTGTGTGTGTGTGTGTGTGTGTGTGTGTGTGTGTGTGTGTGTGTGTGTGTGTGTGTACTGAGATGACTAAAGAAGCATTGTAAAAAGGTTTAAGAGTTTTGGAGAGCATGCAGGGGTGGTGGTGGGTGGAAGGTGCTGTGTGTGTGTGTGGGAGGGGGCCTATTTAAACTGCATTTAAATTACTTTCCTCTTTTTACATTGGTTATGTTTCCTCTCAGTCATTACAAATACACGCAGAGCTGCGTATACTTTATTTGTATTGCATGCGGCTGATACAGGCTGGCACTGCGGCTAACATTTAACACCTTCAAGATTATCTTGTTGTGTATAAAGGACAACTATAAAAGATGTCAAAAAATAAGGCCTGAAAGTAAATGGTTATTTTGAATTTAAAATAATTTTGTCTGTAAAATAACAAAAAGTTTTTTTCTTAAAAGAAAAAAGCAGTGAAAACATTTTCCGATCATTTGTTTTTCCTACCAACACTTAACCCCCCTAAAATATTCAGTTTTCTGTCATATAAAAGAAATAAAAGCAGAAACTATTCTAATTTTAGACGCACATATTTGGGATATGTGCTTGATCACTTGATTTGCGATTAATTTTCACCTGTGTGATTAACGCACAAAGCGCCACACAATTTCCCAGGACCCAGAGGGAAGTCTTCAAATTGATTATTTTTGCCAATAAACACTCCAAAAAACAAAAAAGAATACAATTATATGTTTACAATTATTCTCAATAAATTCCTTTTGATCCGTTTCGGTCTTTCTTACCTTTCTTATGGCAGGTCTTCAGCAGGTGGCTGGTGGGTTTGTACGGGACCCCTCCGAGTTTGGTCCCGGTGCTTCCCAGCCTGGCCCGTCCCAGGGGGCTGCCGTTCTGCTCCAGCCGGGGCAGCTTGGCCGGCGGGGCCTTGGCGTCTGCCATGCTGTTGACCAGCTCTGAGTTCTCCTTGCCCAAACACGTCTCGCTGAGATGTTCCATCATTCTCAGCACCTCAGCTCACTATCACCTGGGGGAGGCAGAAACAGCATGTAATCAGCTGCCAGGGGAGATATGTGTGTGGCATAAAAGAAGCAGGAGAATGAAGAGTTGCCATGTGATACAAAAGGGGCAATGAACGCAAAATCTTTTGTGTTGATATCACTGACATGTGAAGATGTGAAGGGACATTTTTATAGAGCAAAAAAAAGTCCTTTAAGTAATTGAGACCTCTGAAAACGGACCCATTACGGCAGTAACTGTCAATTCGCCTCGGTTATGATGACTCGGGCCGCGGTGATGTCATCTTGCTGCTGTAATGTTCCCATTTTTTAACGCATGTATTATGTATGGGTGTCCCGCTAGAAATTCCCATGCGAGCGGAGGCAAACAGGCCGAGGTTTTAGAGCAAATACATTAATTTGCTGGGAGATTCCACTTCAATAAATACAGTACAGTTCAAGGAACAAGGTTGTGCTGCGGAGCACGCACGGAAGGGGAAACTAACGTAATTCAGTTTGTGAGTCACTTTGTGTGGCTTACCATTCGTGACGCAGCTTGGAGAAAAAAAGAAAGAAGGCAAAAGGCCGCACCGTCATTTTGTTGTGACAGACAAACAAAATCAGTTACAAGCTTTTACAGGTGTGAACTTTATTTTTAGATTCTGCAAGTGCAGCGAAACACCCGTGGCGAGCAATGAGTTTACAACTTTAGGATGTGGGGGGGAGAAAGCAGCTTGAGGAAACTCCAAAACAGGCAGTAGCTGACTCATGAGGGTAGTCATCTAAAGTGGGAAAGAAAAGGGAGGAAGAGACAAAAAGGAAAGATGGAGGATGGCTGCTTTACCCACAGGTGTGCTTACACACACAAACACACACACAGCTTCCTACATCATTTGAAGTGCTCGGGCAAACTTTGAAAATCTGATCAATAATAATAGTAATATGAATAATATTAGGTCACAACAGAAAAATAATTATTCGTGGTGGTTAGTGGGTGCCGGTGGACTGAACTGGAATGCTGTTGTCAAAGAGTGAAAAGGGCAAAATCATCCACCCCCACTCAAAAGATCATGAACTCCTCGATTCATAACATCCAATGAAGCAACTAATTCCCCACAGAGAGGGAGCCAAAGGAATCCAGACCCGGATACAGTCTGGATCCAGGTCAGGATTTTTATATGACCTTAAAACACAAAAACTCTTTGAAGTTTTTACCACTTATTATTATTCAATTTTTTTTAAATCCAATAAAAAAATTGTAATATTATAAATAAAGCTACCCAACAATATAGAAAATGATTAAATTAGTCTTTTGATGCAAAATAAAGTGCTATGTACACTATTGAATCAGCAAATATGATAAGATGATGTATATTTTTCTGCATCATCAATATTTTAACTGTAAGTACCTAAAAGTACTGCTAAAGTTTTAGTACTTGTAGACTTTGACTTAAATAAAGAGTTTAACCACTTTGTAAAAGAGTTTCTTAATACAAAACAAGTCACAATCAATTCATCAAACACTGCTTTCTACAAGGCCCCCCTTGCTTTGTTCTGGGCCACCCCATTTACAAAAATCCTGGACGCCCCTGCTCAAAGGGGGGTGGGAGTTAAGAGAGAAGTTGAGTTTAAAAAAAAAAGAAAGAAAGAAAAGAAATAGAAAAGAAAAAAACTTCAAACCAACCTGAACCGCAGCACTTCAGCACTGGAGAGCATATAACACCGGCTGGAAAACGCTTCTTCTTCAAGTTTGGCCAGGGTAGAAAAGATAGAAGAAGAAAAAGGAAAAAAGAAAGAAACCCCCCCTCCCCAAAAACAACTCCCGGTTCCTCTCTTGTTATCTCTCTACGTGTGCATGACAGCGAGGGGTTCCCAAAATCAGTGTTTAAAAAGATGCTTTCTCCTGCTCTTCTTGGCGGAGGACTGGCAGGCGGTGCGAAAAAACAACAACAACCCGGGTCTGTGCAAGGGAGGACGAGGTCGAGATGGACCGTGATAGGCGAACATTGGTAAGCGGTTGTGCGTGTGCGGCAGGAGCGGAGAGAGACAGGAGTGTGCAGCCCTGACGTTACAGCCAATTCCGTCCAAGTGGAGGAAAAAGGACGGCAACGGAAAGCGTTAAAACCGGCGACATTTAGCAACGCTTACAAGTGAAGGCGACTTCGGCTTTAGTTCGCAGCACAACATCCAAAACGGCGAGCAGGCAGCCGCACAGTACGGCCAGCACGAACCACAAGCACCTCGGACACAGTTGTAACAACAACAACCGCCGCCGAGACCTAACAAACCCTCGCTGTGTGTGTTCACGGAGGGACTACGGGAAAAAATAGCTCAGCGTCGGCTTAGCTAGATTTGACTGCCGGCAGACTGAGAGAGAGCAAAAATACTAAGAAGCGACTGTGTGAGCTTGCCATGGAGGCGATGTGGAGACGATATGCGGACAGTCGAAACAGGTTCGCAAAATAAAACAAGGAGAGGGGGGTCAAAAAGTGCGGTTTACTTTCCGATGCCGAGGATGAATAAGGCTCGCTGTGGATGCATAAGAGAGCTGCCTTGATAGTAATAGTAGGAGGTGTCCTGTTGGCTGGGGATTGGCGTCCGGACGGAGCTCCTCTTTCTCTCTATCTCCCTCTCTGTCTCTCCCCCTCTCACTCCGTCTCTCCCTCTCTGTCCCCATTAAATTATTAGTTGTATTGACTCATCACTCCCCCCTCTCCTCTCCTCGCTGCTGGTGCTGCCGCTGCCTCTGCTTTCCTTCTCTCCTCCTCATTTCAAATGGCGTGGTAAGAGGGGGTAAAAAAATAGGGTAAAAAAATAGAAGAAAGGATGGGGATGTGTGTGTGTGGGAGAGAGAGCGCAGGAGATGGGGTGTAAAGTGTGTGAGAATAAGAGAAAATAAGAGGAATAATCCCCTCACACACCACCAGCATCAGCAGCCTTCCCTATTAAAATCAAAACAGATTATTCCTCCGCATCTCAGGCAGGAAAAGTCCTGGCGGAGACAAAGTGGAGAAAGTGGACCGGGAGCGAAACCACACACACATAAACACACATGCATTCACACACACTCACTAATACACACACAACGGGGAGGAACGGTGGTGCGATTTCCGGCTGTGCGCGCAGGAATTTTTAATCAGCTTGATTAGAGTGAGGCGGTCCTGCATTTATTACCGAGTAACACACAGATGCTCACACACACACGCGCGCGCGATACCTTAATTTATGATGTGTTTTATTTATTTATTTATTTCAGGACTTTACTTTGGGCCAAATGTATAGTTTTTGTTTGACAAATTAATCTACATCCAGATGAAGTCAGAATAGCAAAATAAGTAAGGTGGCTGGCCCTTTGAGACAAACTGAAAGCAAAACGTAAAAGTGAGAAAAAATTTAACAAATGCTGTGTTTGCAAAAAACAAAACCCATTTATTTAAAACTCCAAAATAATCTCATAACTAGGAATAAAAATAAATTTTTGCAGAGTAGAAATATTGTTTGGAGTTTGATCCAAACCATACACCAAATATATTTAAGGCCACTTTAAATGACCTCAGGATGCAAATATGATGACTGACCATAACTGACCCTGCTTTAGGCCTGAGCTTTAACATTAACCATTTTGCTTTGTCTCATACACATAAGTACCTATAATGTTCCTATTCCATGTGTGGATTACTGATCACAGTTGATTGTGCTGATGTTTATCTTGGCAGACACACATTTCCAAAAGATATTTTTAATCTCAAGAGTCATATTTTCCTAGTTAAATAAAGACTAAATAAAAATATAAAACTAAATACGCTACAAAGTAATATAAGAAATTACACATATAAGTCTAAAAAGCAGATAATAGCTTTATTTCAAATAAAAACTGACTACATATTAATATATTTATTTACATTTTCCACCCTTACAGCAATAATATACAATTTAGACTCATATTTTTGTATTAATATGTACGTTGGTTGTTTATCAACTTGAATATTAAGCTTTAGTGATTTCTCAGGGCTATTACTGACTTATTGCTTTGTAAATAGTACAAGTAATACAGTTTTTTTTTTAAAAGCAGTCTTCATTGCCACATCTCTCATTTCCCTCTCTCAACATTTAGCTTTCAGCAGTCTTCCCATATGTGCTAAAACTTTACCTCCACTGCAAGTTAGACCAAAATATTAGATGAGCTAATCTCTGTTGATATTGTCAACAAAAACCCTGAACAGGCTGATGTTAAGCTATTGTCATTATTTTGTAATTATTTCTCAAACCAGTCCCTGCTGGCCGAACTGCCAAAACATCACACAAGTTAATCTGTTGGTATTGTCAATAAAGGCCTGATCTGGTGTTTTTACCGAACCATTAAGGTGACCCAATAATAAGATCCTCACTCTGACTTCATGAGAAAAAGGTCATTTTAATGATGGACACACCCACACATGGTGTGAGGGGTGGCATATCTGACTCTCCATCTTTAGATCCTAGAAAGAGCCAGATGGGGGAGTGTGTGAGGCAAAGTTCAGCGTTGAGAATACATGGGGAAATAGATTTTGCACATTAAATGAAAGCATGGGGACACTTGTTTCATAAAAAGCGTGCTTTTCTTCACACTTAACATAAGGTGTGGCTTTGTCATCAGGCCAGTGTGTACATCAAAGAGAAATGAAGAAGCACGTCTGTCCAGGCTGTGCAAGAACAAAAACAGGAAACCAACAGAAAACAGGAAGTGTGTGTACCTATCACATCGACAGAACCTGAATGTTGTCGATCGTGGAGGTCAGGTGTGCATGAAGTGCTACATAATGCTACATGCTGACTTACGATGTGTTTGCAGGGTTGATAAAGCTCATCCCCGCAAAAAAAAAGAAAAAAAAAGACTGCAAATTGTCTCACACAAAGCTGCTGTTTCATAAACAATGCATCCCGGCAGTTGTAAGCATCTTAGCTTAACCAGTGACGGCAGTCGGAGAAGCCCGACAAAGAAAATGGTTCTAAATTTACATAAAGTGCTTCTTTTAGGCAGGGAAAGACCTGGAGGTCTTTAAAATAAAGCCAAACCTGGAACTGATCAAAAAAAACAATCACGGAAGAAGTGATGCATCACAGTTACACCTCTCATTCACCCCCCTGGTTGTGAAACTAAATCATTGTTCCACCCACCTTTGTGGGGTCAAAAGTTTGTTCATTTTAAAATACATTTGTGTCCAAAAACACTGCATTAGGAATTCATAGCAGGAGGCCATCAAAGAGGCTTTTAACGGAAAAAAAAAATGCAACGTGAAACTCACCTTTCGGACCTGAGATGGAACGTCTTGCAATATTGACACCTAGTTAGTGTGAGGTGTAAGTTTTGAGGAGGCGGTTGCATTTTAAAAGGGTCCCACGTCGTATGTGGTTTTTTTAACAGGAAGTAGAAGAGTTGTTGAAAATGCTGATATGCGACCCCAGCATGTTTGAATTCACGTGCAGAGGCTGTCACTCAAAGATTCAGCAATCAATTCTTATCTCCACCAGTCTCTGGTTTTCAGTGAGCTGCCAACACTTGCATTAAACCCAGCTGTGGTGTGCAGTGTGGTTAAAGGACCCAAACTGTGGAGTAAATACTATTTATACATCTTCAGAGATTCATATTATTCAGCAACAAGACTTCCACCAAGCCCTTTAAGACATAAAAGTCACGAATGGATTATTTGTAAGTTTACCACATCATAGATACATGAAAGTAAAGGACATTTGACTTTATTTTTCATGAATAGAAATAATAATCATGAATATCGAGTGTGTGTGCATGCATGCGCCTCCTTTTCAGGTTCTCTGTGATTTGTACTAACATGAATCTGACAGGCTGGAGCCCCCCTACACCCACACCTTCTCTTCAGCAGATTGCTTTGCATCACCTCGGCTTGCACAGCATTGCTACTCAACGTTCTGCACGTTGACATGTTTTCCACGTTTGACATGTTTTACATGATGTTCACGGCAGCGGCTCCCGTTCCTCTCTCTTTCTTTTTTTTAACCAGTTTTTTTCTTCCTTGGCCGTCGTTAGCAGCATCCGGAAAACAGGAGCGATGGTGAAAGCGAGCCATTGTCGGCAAATGCTCTTTTCTATCTGGCATGACGCAAGCAGCCGCAGTCATTTCCACTGTGATTGTCGGGCACCATCAGAGAGCATCGATAACCCCTGCCAGGCCTTGGCACCGCCAACAGGTGCCGGCACTGCCAGCTAGGTTGGCACCGACGTGGCTGTGAAAACCCTCTGACATCCAGAAGGGCACAGATTTGCACTGAATGCACCACTGAATCAACACTGCTGATTATCAATTAACATATACCGTTTTGTATCACACAGAAAAGAGGGAAAAATGGGTTTTGAAACACAGAAAGCCGTTTTAAAAATACTAGCTGTGCGGTGTTATAATCATGTGCTGAATGCAGATTTAGCTCTGTTCAAGGTGGGTTTTTACAAGCCTTGTGTGGCTTTGTGTTGGGGAGATGCATGTACACAAGTGTAATTGTTCAGGCAGGATTTTGTGCCTGATGGCTACATTTGTAAAGAAATCATGAAAAATGACATGACAGACTGGATGCTAAAGAGACACCTCATATTTAAATAATATTAAAATATATTTCACCCTCAGTGTGTGCATTATCACAGGTACCGCGTGTGTTTTTTTCCCATAACACACTTATCAGTGGTATCATATCTGGCCCGCTGCTTTTTAAACCACACGTCCCTGAAGAAATGAAGTATTATGTGCCTTTCATTTAAAAGGATACTAATCATTGGCACACAAAAGGGGGAGAAAAGGCTGAAAATGAATAAGAAAATATATTATTGTTGGCTCAGCATCGAGAGGCGTCTTTATTTAGTGTGTCAAGCGAAGCGGCAGCGCCATCACTTACTCTACGTAGGTGTTGTGATGTCTTCATGCTCACCACTTGTGATGCTTCTAATGGGAATTAATGCGATTATTTGGTTACTAATACAAATTAGTCTGCGGATCCAGTCTGAGCAAACACACAGACGCAGCATGGGGGTTAGCGCTGTCACTGGTTCGACTTTGAGCTCTTTCTGCAAGTGTCTCGCGCAACAAAAAAAACACACACACATAAACATAATAGTATTATTAGAGGCTGAAGAGGATTTAATAATCTGTCGAGGAAACGTGTCAAAACACGCCTGCATCAGTGTGGGTGCGCAGACGAACCTCAAAAATATGTCATGTGCAGAGAAAAAATGAAAACAAGGGTGTTGTACAGTAGATGCCGTGCAAAACCAAGAAGCAGTTAAATGAGTAGCAAAAAAAAAGCCACAAAAATAAAGCGAACCTCTTTTCTAAACAAGAGCACAGCACTTGGTGCAGAATTGATTTTTCTATCATGAATGAATTCAGGAAAAAGGGAGGCGTTTGACTTGTTTAGTGCCACTGACATTTCTTTGACAGTGTGTGGGCAAATAAGTTTCAAAAGGCGCTACAGACTCCACTAACCCAACCCAGAATATTACACTTTCTTAACAATACAAGCGCAATGTGTCATCATTTGGTTCGATGCTGTCTCAGAGGTGCTCATTGTTTTCTCAGAAATGTTTTTTTAAGAGTGACCGGTTTCACCCTTGGTCTGTGTGTGTGTTCGCTGTCACAGGTACTGCTTGCGTTTTCCTGTTGCGCACAGACAGCTCGCATTCAGCTCTGTACAGAGCTCAGCTTTGAGGTGGTTTATTAATATTTACATGCAAGACGTAAAGAGCTACTTACACAGCTGCTGCGAGGTGACCACAAAAAGACAAACTACTCCGCCGTGAATATATCCTTCAGCTCGAATTAGTTCCGTGTTTTCAATTAGCTTCTCATACAAGGAGTGTGGCTTTCAATTAGCGGCAGGAGAAGGTGATTTCTACATTTCTCATATGTCCGCACTTTGGTGTGGGAGGAGGCAGAAAAGAGAGAAAGAAAGAACAAGGGGGATGTAATGAACTGAGAGTCGGCTCCTAAGTACTTAATTGTTTTATAATCACATGAAGTCGACAGAAATAGAAGCAGAGCAAGTGGTCTCCACCTCAGGCCTGCTGACAGGAAGGCCTAACGCCAGTTCCCCTCAGAGGGTCTCGGCGTCGCTGCAGACAGCAGACCCCACGAGGATTTCCTCCCTCCCCATTTCTGATACACAGACAGATCGACCGCTGCACTCCCACCTCTTGTTTTCAGGTTAAAACTCTCCACACCCAGCAGCCACCCCCGATGGCGTGTGGTGTACACTGTACACTGTGCAGCTCCCACACAGATGCACGCCACACAGACAGACACATGTACATCCGCTCAGTGGTGGCGAGCGTTTTTCCGCGCCGTTTGTAACGAGGCCCCTCTGCCCTGGAAGTTCGTGCCTTTTGCCCGAACCCGTGACCCCCGCCATCAGGATAATATTGGCTGTAATGACCGCCGAGCAGCGCCGTGTCGGTTCAAGCCCATGTCAGGCCTCCTCACAGGAATCTGCGCTAACGATTCAAAGCCAACATCCCCACCCAGGCGCACCCAGAGGACCCTTCACCGCCTTGTTTATCACCCCCCTCCCTCTCTTGCGCCTCTGCGCCTTTATCGAATTATAAAACCAATTAGTCATAGAACAATCAACAGGCATCAGAGGCAGGGCCCTGTTTGGAGAAATTACTTTTCTGTCACTGCGTGCTGGACACCGGTCGTCACATGATCAAATAATTAAACTCTAATTTCTGCCTCGTGGATGGCAAAAAATAAACAATTAATAGAGTTAGAGAGACACGGGTGTTAGTGTGTGAGAGGCAGAAAGAAATACTGAAGACGGCTTTGTGAGAGAGGGCACGCTGAAGGGGCGAGAAAGGTTGTCATGGCTCGCTGGGTTTTTCCTGAAGTGGGTGAGAGGCGGTGAAGGGCACAGTTCCCCTGGCCTTGTGGGGAGTGTTAAGGAAATGAGGGCAGGTGACGGGATGGTGTTACTCGCCTCAGTGTGCAAGAAGTGAGGCTGCAGTGAGTTGAAGGGAAAAAAGATGGCACGCAAGCGTGTAAGGAAAC
This sequence comes from Diplotaxodon limnothrissa, assembly GCF_057381915.1. Lineage (NCBI taxonomy): Eukaryota > Metazoa > Chordata > Actinopteri > Cichliformes > Cichlidae > Diplotaxodon > Diplotaxodon limnothrissa. The sequence goes on along the minus strand of NC_140606.1, from coordinate 35,561,377 downwards.
CACACTTAATATTCAGGCTTAGGCAGAAGTATTGAATAAGAAGCACAGACTTAAAGATGTGTTTCTTTATCTACATATTTTTCTTTGCATATTTAATCCCTTGTCAAAGGATGCATCATCCATCCACTGACGAACAAAACAGTTGATAAGGCAAATGTGTGTGTGTGTGTGTGTGTGTGTGTGTGTGTGTGTGTGTGTGTGTGTGTGTGTGTGTGTGTGTGTGTGTGTGTGTAAGACAGAGAGTACAGTATCTGTTGAAATTGTTTCATTGGGGTATGTGGGTGGGTATTAACAACCTGATCTTAGCGGGATGCGCTTTCCTCTAAATCGCTGTTTTTTTTCCTCCCTCTGAACAAAGGATTCAGAAAAACCTACACAGATCGGATGAAGACAAGCATCGAATGAAAGACAATGAGGGTTTTTTTCCCTCTTGAGAAAAAAAACATACGATTAGACCGGTAATAATATGATTTGAATCATGAAAACTTGAATGTGTTTGCGTCTGTAATTTATATTTGATACAGGAGCATGAAGCACAATAAAGAACAAGAACAAACACCCCCCAACTCCAAACTCCAAAAAAAAATCTAACATAAGAGGGATGTCATTTCATAAAAGCGTGACAAAACCAATGTGACGGACTTCGGATATTTTTTTATGTCCCAGGGAGGACACGCCAAGCCATTCAGCGAACGGGGCTGACTGTGGGGACCCAAAAACAATATGATGCTTTTATCACTAAGCCAAGGAATCTGGATCAACAGTATGCAAAGCATATGCCAAAATAAATGCAGTTGAACATGCCGGGACAACATAACCCACCCCTGTTTCTTTCTTATAGAGAACTTTCCAGATAATGACAAAATGAGCTGTAACTCCTGAATCACACACACTAAAAGCATGCACCCAGGGTGGTATGTCTGTAACTGACAGGGGGGGGGCTTTCTTACATTTTTGAGCCCTGGAATGCAGCAGTCATTATTAACTCACCAGCGTTTTCTTATTCCACACTAGTTGTAACACGCCACCAAAAAGAAAAAACGGGGGAAAAAAGAGGGAATCATTGTTATCTTTCTCCTCTATTAGCAATCATAACAGAGCTATTTCATACAGAGGAGGCATGGCGGGGAGTGTGGAGGGATGGAATCCCCAAAGAGCCACACATTAAAAAACGAGACAGGCCTCTTATTTACTGGCGACAGTCTAATAAATACATTTGCTGGCAGCTAAACAGGTATTTACTCTGCTCCCTACCACAGGTATAATTTCACTGTTTGCTGAGCTGTTATTTTGCTACAGCGATAATTATCGAGGTGGTAAAGAAAGACGATTAATGGTTTTAGCCTGAGATATCAGCCTCAGCAAAGTGAGGAACAGCCCAGCTCTAAACTCCCAGCAAATACTCAGCGAGTGAGGTGGTGGTGGTGGGGGAGTTAATAAACAGCATCTTTTGCTGGAGGAATTCAAACAACAACCACGACACACAGCCGACACAGCAAAGCTTATGGAGACGTATAGGAGTGTCTGTTGTGTGTTTAGGGACAGCCTCTTTCCCTGAACTTTTTTGTCTAATTTTACTGAAAGCAATGATGATTGAGAGCATAATTCAATTTTAAAGCAAAGTGATGAAGCATTCCTAATATAATTTGAGTGCAGACTGCACAGCAAAAACAACAACAAAAATCACAACCTGTGCTCTCCGATGTCCACGCTAATTGGTGTCTCGGGGTCACCGGACAAACTTTCTGCTCCCGCTCACTCCTGACAACCTGCCCTTCAGAGTCTGTGAACCTGACACTGAGCGAGAGCACGGCAACGTGCAGACGCTGATATACACTTAACTAACACCACCTCCACCTGAGAGATAAGATTTAATTTGTCATCCTGCCAGTCCTAAGAAACCCTTTGACCTGACGACCTGAAACTGATGATTAAAAGAGATGTGATGCAGAAGCGTCACTGGGATTTAAAAGCAAAAGACGGTGAGAAAGCCCTGAGTGTTTGTGCACACTACACGCTGATTTCCTGCTATTACAACACTACTACAGTACAGTAAATGCCGCGTGCACTAGTTTCGATTAGTCGTAATGAAAACAAAACTAAGCTCTGAGGGGAAAAATCTGAGTATAACAAGGTTAAACCTGTAACTTAAAAGAAGAAGGGTGAGTATATTTAAATGTCTTCTCAGATTGTAGGTTTATTGTAAATCACGGTAGGGTTATTGTAAGAACTGGGAACACATTCAGAGGATTTCATTAGGCACTAATAAGCTGTAACAGATGTTTAAGCTTTACTGCTGGATCTGTGTGACCCAGCAGTATGAAGCAACGCTGACATCTTCACACTCTGATTCTTATCATTCCTGCTAAACTAGAACGAGTGGAGAAATTTTGCCAAACATATTGACATGGTATCGTATGTACACAAACATTTTTTGTGCCACTTTCACAACCGCAAGCTGATAAGGAGTGGTTGTAATGAAGGCGAGGAGTAATACCGAGAAGTTTTGCTTCAACGCTCACAAACTGCCGTTGAGGCTTTCTTCTGGTTGTCTGAGGACTTTTACAAGAAGTGACACATGGCAGCCCGAGACAGGAAAAAGGCTGTTTGTCATTGCTGTCTAAGGCACTGACCAGATAAGCCACAGAACCTTGAACTGCCACAGATCTGCAAAGATAAAAGGGAGAAAAATCACCGGTGTTGTGCCATAACCTGCTTTTTCCCATGCAGTAGTGCCACTCTTGACCTTGTAATTTGCACGTGCGTGAGCAACGCACATGACCTGACTACAGCAGCAACATGGTAAACAACCGGTGACACCGTGAAGTAATTATTATTTTTCAGAAAGCTATCAGATCAGGTCTCTGAAATGCAAAACGCCGCTAGATTATTATTATTTTGTATAAAATTAATTTCTCTGCACAATTGTCACAAATGATCACCCCTGTGCCACATCTTGCTTGTGCCTTAAACGCAAACTCTACTCTGTCTTACATGTGTGTATTTATGCTGATATCTATATATAAATAATCTCGAATATCTGAGTGAAAGCCACTGGCCTTGCTGCTGTGTGAAATGTCAGCTATTTTTCAAAAGGAACAGACAGAGAGTGAAACCTTTAAAAACCTGTAAACCACAGAAGATTGGTGCCCACGCATTTTGAGCACACTAATACATCTTCTCATAACTGCTCCCTATTCTCTATCTCTTTATCTAACACACACATAAACACACACACACAGGTCTGGTTGTACCTGAAATTACTTTATCAGCACTGTGACAAAAGCCATAAGGCAGACCAAAACAGCATTACCACGCCAACTCTGTCATCACATCCTCTTGACTGCCTCACGCCATGTCAAGCAGAAAGAAAGAAATAAAGTCATTTAATGTTTGTTTCCTTCTGAGTCTCTCACACCTTTTTTATACCTTGTTGGGCTCAGTCAGTGTTTTTTTTTAAGAGTTACACAAAATGTTTCATGTCACAGCAGTAAAAATGTTGAAGCAAGTTGACACGTAATTAAATGGTAAGTATGTGGAGGAAATAAATGAAGTGGCTCTAATGGCCTAATAAAAAGTAGTAAAAGTAGATGGGCAGTTGGGCTGCAGTAGATTCATTTCTAATAGACGTGTCAGCTGTTTGATAGCACGCACTTCATTATAAGTAAGAGAGGAAGGCCTGATTTTGAAGTCTAGTATTTTCTACAAGATTCACGACTCGACGGAAAACTAAGCAACTTTCTGTGACACGGTCAGGCCAGGAGCAGCGGTGGCGATGGCTGCATCACTTCTCCTCCTCCTCTGCTGCGACGCAGAGTAAGTTGTTAAATGAATTAGAGGAGATGGGTGCACTTAACCCCGCGAATATCACGAGTGCTTTGCTTATTTGTGCAGAAACGACACGGGCCCGTTTAAATTTAGAAAGTTCTGAATGCGTGCGTTTAGGTTCGGCGTCACCGCTCACAATCTCGATTTTAATTTTATTTATTTTATTTTAAAAATCTCTCTGAAATATTAAATTCTTACAGCCACTTTTGGTCTGCGGGTTTTAAGTGATTTGGAAGATGAAGGTCTGCAAAATTGCTTTTAATTCATTTAGAGTATCTCACTCTTCTAATTCCAAGGAGACCCCCTTTTTTAATGTGACACGCAATAAAAATGTGATTTCAAACCCGTGCAGATGCTCTAATAAAGAGGCATGTGACAGAATGACAGCGGACAGCGATCACTTGAGCAGAAACAGTTTAGAGTAAGAGACCGTACCTTTAAAGTCAGCAGTCGCCCGACCTCTTGTTTTCCATCAAAAGTTGAACAATCTCTTGTCACTGCTCCACGGCGAGAGATCCAAAAATAGGCGACTGCTCTGTGGGAGGAAGAACTGCTTTTTTTAAAAAAAAAGAAAAAGAAAAAAAAAGTCAAAAGTCCTACGGATGAGGAGGAGGAGGAGGGGGTCGTCAAGTAGAAACCGCACTGGCGGAGGTTGGAGTGAAGTTGGGGAGCGCACACGGCTGATGGAGCGCAGAAACGTGAGCAACCGTGCGCTGCGGGCAGCGGGGGTGAAGAAGAGGAGAGTAGAGTAGCGGCATGTGAGGAGGGCTGCTTTGAGAGGGTGGCAGGTAAATGAACCGCCCCTCCCCGTTTCTGATGCTCAAATCGATGATTTGCCAGCTGTGGCGCAGCTTGTCTCATTGCCCCACTTTGGTTTTTACAGCCGCTCCTCTCCGACGCGCCGCTCTCCGGGGACAGAGAGCGAGCGAGAGAGAGAGCGAGAGAGAGAGAGAGAGAGAGAGAGAGAGAAGTCACTGCCAGGAGAGCTCTCACACTCATTCATTTTCATATTTACACGCCACATGTTTGCATGTCAAGAAGAAGAAGAAGGGAGGAAAAAAAAGTCTGGTAAATAGTAAAAGTGCGCGCAGCGGCGTGCGTTTTGCTCCGGAGCGACTCAAAGCCTGTTGTTTTAATAGCGGAGGGCAAACTGCCAGCTTTCCCTCCCCGCACACCTGAGCCGAGCATGAAACCGTACTGCCCGGTACAGTCTGGTATACATCACATGCTCGTATCGACATAAAGAGCTGTTTATTAAAGCAGATGGGTTGATTTGTCTGAAAGCCGCCAAAATATAGGAAACAAGGAAGGGGGGAAAAAGTTTTCAAGAATAATTAAGTTTGAACAATGCTGGTTGAAAGGCGTGTTAATGCTGCAGTCTGTTCTTCTGCTGTGTTTGCCGACAGCTATTTTTCCCAATTAATTTCGCCAATTTAAACAAGGCTTTTAGTGGGAAATAATTATTATTCCGACTATTCGGCAGTGAACATTTTTAATGCATCATTACTGAACCACACTCACTTTGATTTTATCAACGCAAGCTGTTGCTGTGTGCTTTTTTTGCGCTTATAACTTAACTGCGGACATCACGCAGACACAGATCCACCAACCGAAGTCAATACAGGCCTGTTTAAATAAGAAATTAAAAAAAAATATATACTAAATGACTGCAAATTTGTAAAACCAGCATAGAGAGAGGATCATTTCATTTTATTTGTTGTCTTGGATATTTTTTAAGAACACAGTAAGAAGCTGAATTAGCCGAGACACTGAGGATGCTGACAGAGAAAGAAGAAGAGAGAAAAAACCTTTTATTTTCCGCCCTGATAGCGTCTAAATATATTTGTGATATTTTAATTGATTTTCATATACTGAGTGCTGTATTTACGTGAAAAAAATACAATATAGAGAGATATAGGTCGCTTTTTCTGCTGAAGTCTGAAAATAGATGGGAAACATCTGTACATATGGTAAATTCAATTTAATAGTCTTAATGAAGTACATATTACACTTAGTAAAGGAAATTATTTTTATACCTCTACATGTTGTGCTTGAACGTCCCCAACAATATCCTTCAGCATCAGAAAAAAGATGAAAGAGTTTAATGCAAAAATAATTTATTATATTTGACTTTATTTGTGCCAATCGTGTATGTGCATGAGCTGCTGCTGATCATGTGGATGTGACACTATAATGTGAGTGTGTTTTATACTGTGTGTGTGTGCATCACAGATTGTGGTTTGCAAGAATTTTTTTTTTTTTAATTTGTGTCATGTGTTTGAACTTTCTTGCACCTTGCACATTTATACACATTTGTCACATGCACGCCTTTGTTTGTTTGCCTGCGTGTGTGAAATGATTGACAGTTTGCATCTGCACAGGCTAACTGCTATGCACTAGCAGGTGTGCAGGAGCCCACAGGTAATGCAGCTGTTTACTTACAATACGAACGTGTTTCTTTGGCTGGATTTAGCATGATAACACACTGATCCATTTACATTTACACTTAATTTACAAACCCCCGTGAAAATAGAATTAGTGAGGGGAGGGAAAGGAGCTAAAAGAAACTGAGCAACAGAAGGTGAGATGAAGATAGAGTTAGTCTTAAAAAAATCTGAATGTTTCTCTTGTTGTCCACGCTGAACGTAAAGGACTGGAGTCATTATTGTAAGCTCATATATGAAAATACTTCTCAGAAAAGTTCATTTGTTGTGGTTTTGGGACTCCACAAAAGTTTCATTATGAAGTATCTGAGATCTGCATTAAAAAAAAAAACAGGGAGGAAAAAAATCACACACACACTCTCTCACAGATACACACAATCTCTGCATACGATTCACAACAGCTCTCTCCCGGGAGATTGAATGGGAATTGAAAAGTTCCAGTAAAGAGATTCAAATTTGCTTTTTGCATAATTATAAATTCATGCTAAGTTGGGGATGTTTTCATCATTACGGACAACAGCTGGTGATTTCAATGCAGCCTCTGTTTTATTCAACAATTCATGCTGCTGCCTCCCTGAGCCCACATGTGCTGCAGTTGTTACTTTAACCACAAGGGGGACCAGTGAGTTTCATGTTAAACAGGGTAGAGTAAGAGGAGAGGAGGTCAGCAAATGATGGCCCCTCTTTATAAGACTCTTTTCATTCTTTGGGTTTAATATGCTGGCATCCAGCAGCTTTTACCAGTATTTCTGAGAGTAAAAAAACAGCAAACCCTGACCTGTGGATTCAAACACAAAGAACATTAGTGCAGCAGCGATGTGCGAGAGCTGTGGATGTGTTCCAAAACATTAATACAAATTGTTAATGTGCATCTATGTTGCTGAAGCATGAGTAGGGCACATATAAAGCACAAAGAGAGGACCAAGTGTGTGTGAAGCGCAAGCAAATCAAAGCAGACCTTGAGCTGAGACATTTCAATCGTCTGCACTAAAAAAATTTTCTCTGAAAACAATAAACAGCACTTGCAAAATTACAAGGGTTATACACCCCAGAATTAATCTTTCCAACCCATAACTAAATAGAGAGACACTGTTGCGTCTCCATCAAGTGGGTATATTTTAATTACAGGCTATTGACTACTCAAAGTAATTTGTCTCAGAAAGATGCCCAAGAGCTATAAGACAGACGTCTCGTCTAAATCAGGAATGCTCAGCCACTTTGTGTGCGGGTGTGTTTTCTTTTTTAAGCTCTGGTTTTGTGGTTAGCCTTTGTAACTTTCCTCAATAGATCTTTTATAATCTTTCACCTTTTAAAGATTAACAAGGATTCCTGTCTACCTATGACTTGTCTACCTGGCTTCATCCAAGGGTAAACACTGGCTTCCCACATTTTCTCCTCCTCTGATCTCCTCGGCAGGAATCGAAATGGAAGTGCAATTTTTCCTTGCTTTTCTTTACAGCATCTCTTCACATTTTGAGAGAGGAGTATACTTCACAAGCTCACCTCTCAAATGAAACACTATTAATCCTCATTTGCGTGCTGCCAACGAGGACAGTGGAGATGAGAACCAATCAGAACAACAAAAGCTGACCCGCAGCAGCAACTCCAAAGCGCACACGCCTACAGCTGTTAATGGGATGTCAGTCAGCTGGGCGAAAGAAAACAGCCCAGAAGAGTAATTACTTTCCGGTGTGAACTCTCCCGTCAGATGTGGCAGCTTAATGTCACTTAGTACATTACTGCACGTGGAGAGCGTCAGTTGAACATTGGTGGCAGCTGCCCAGATGTTAGAGGACTCTGTGATCACAAATTTTCTTCAGGTATACCGATGTGCTCGTTTTTCTGTGTAACACATTAAGATCTTGTGTCAGTTATGCAGTGAGGGGCACAGTGGGATTTCTTTTCCTTGAGCATCCTGGTAATGTGAACATCATGAAACCATCTCCAGCCCTGCAGTGTTAAACTCTTGACCTCAAACTGATCCTAGGATCACGGAGGATCATAAGGAGGATTTTTTTAAAGCTTAATTGAGCAAAAAGTTTTGAGTTTTAAATTTATATCACATTGTGTCTGTTGATCCCCAGAGAGAATGTGAAGTAGTTTGGATCATCGGGAACAGCTGTGACTTTAGTGGTTGTCAAAAAAAGACTGTGTTCTTTGTCCCTTGTTTCTTTTTTTCTCTTATCCACAGTCCTTGTACTGATAATGGTGACGCATCAGCTTCTTAAAGTTGAGAAACTACTACCTGATTAGTGTCAGAGAAAAGTATGTTTATTGTCAGTGGGAAACTCCTGTCTCCTCAGTCTGATGTTTGATGGGCTCATCCATCCCACCCTCCTCCCTAACTTACTCTGGGTGCCTACTGACTTTCTCCTTTTCCTGGAGGGTTTTGTCTCTCTATTTCAAGCAACATTTTTTTTAAACACTTGCCTTTCTTGTTGAAGGAAAACTTTAATCAGAAGAGTCTGAAAGTCCAAGAATTCTATTTACAAAAATCCAACGCAGCATTAAAGAGTGGCTCTTGGTTGGTGGCAGTGTGCATATGAAATTACGATGTACGATTGTAGCTCTTTGTCATATTTTGGATGTCGTTGGGTTGTTCGTAGCTCTTTCAGAGGCATTTCTGCTCTAAACGTGTCACACAGTTTCACTTTGATAATCTCTGAATTGTTCAACAGCTGAAAAAAGAATCAAAGATTAAAGGAAAGTAGAAAATCAGATATATTTCAGTCTTTCACTCTGATACATATCAGTGCTCTGAACTAACTGTTTAAAAAGGACACAACATTAAACTCACCTACCTAATAGTGTGTAACCCTCCCCAGGACCTCTGGAGTATCCTGTAGCATTTGTCTCTAGAACATCAGAGCCTTTGGGTGGGGCTGCAGATGTTGATCAGATTGGATTTCATGAACAGTTGACCCACTGAGGGAGGCTAATGTCGTTGGGAAGTGCCATTACCACGAGGCATGTGTGTCTGCAGTGTGCAATGTTTAAATGAGTGACAACTAACAAATTAAAGTCCACACAATGACACAACACAGTGTTATCAGTGTCATGCAGTTCACCTGGGACCGTAAGTATGAATCATTCAAATATTTGTGTGTGTTCATATAAGTAGAAAACAATGTAAAAGTGAAATGAGCACTTTGAATGGAATATTTCTACAGTGCAGTATTGTTGCTCTGAGATCTGGTTTATTATCACTTATGTGTAGACGACATCATGCCTTTCATGTGAATTCACAGTTTTATAAAATATGCTTTTAATGCAGCTGGAATATATAAAATGACCATATTGTCTCTGTCAAAGGAACAAAGAAACACCAGGTGTTAAGAACATCTGGTCAAGGGTCGGTTAAAGTGTCTATATGTTGCAAAAAAGCAGTCGTGTAATTATATATCTTAATATTACACATTATTTAGGATGATACCACCCGCAAACAGTTGGATTTTCTGTCATAGAAAGGAGGCTAAAGAGCATGTATGTTGTTAAAAAGTTACGCATTCCTCTGGCATCCATCCACGCAACATTTAACCCGTAGCTTGGTCGTGTCAAGTCTGTAAACACGGCTGGATGTCGGGCATGTCAACCAGCACAGAGCTAGGGGAACTACAGCGTCTAGGCCTCTGTGTTTGACATGCATCTCAGAGCAGCGCTGCCGTCACAGTGAGACACCCTATCTCCTGGAGAGTCTATTAGCTGTGCTTAATTAAACAAATGTGATTAGACTGATCCAAACTCACACAACTGAATCCCCGGTAAGAAGTCAACCATGAGAGGAGGCTGCAGAGAGAAAGTCGAGTCACGCATGGCTTGGCTTTATTAATAGCGCCTATTACACACTAACGCACAGCCTTGCAAGCTGCAGAGTTAACGTGTGAGTAATGTGTGCGGGCAGCGACGTTTTCGGGTCCACTTCTGAAGTTTGTCAATCAGAGTTTAGTGCTGACGTACAAAGAGAAAACGAAAGTCGGAGTATCAGGATAAGGTGATAACTAATAAGAGATTGATTACTGGTAATTTAGTGCAAAATACGTGGGAGGGATTTAGCCACGGCTGTCTGCTGTAACTGGGTGGAAAGCAACAGGGAAATTTTCACTAACTTGAAAAAGATGAATCATTGACAGAGACAGAGAGATGAGAGAGAAACCAAGGTAACTCCATGTGCTAATATTTTAGGGGGATTTTAACTGTGAGTCATTTCAATTCATCGTCAAGCATAAGCTGTTTCTGTCAAGAAATATTATTTGCTACTCAGTAGGTTTTTAGTTGAGGAAAGAAGTAGCAGAAAGATGCAGAGTTGCAGAAACTCAGTTAAAGTTTGAACTCTCTCTGCCCTTGCATCTCCTCAATTTGATTGTGCACTCATTAGTCAATCACAGACAACCTAGACATGCAGGGCAGCGCTGCTTAAAACAATGGTCTGTCTATGTCTGAGTGAACCGAGGGCTTCTAATGAGCCACTGCAGGTAATATGGCTCTGATATCTAACTGGGTGGATGCCAGTTCAAATAATGAGGCCTCTGGTAGTTTCTTAAAAAGTTCACCAAGTTTAGTTCAATTAAATGACTCCTTTAAAACCCTCGTCTTTCAAAAATAGCAGAGTTCCCGTAGTTGAATTTTTTCCACAGGCTTCTCAGGTCAGGCAGTTTCAAAACGGTATAAATTCATCTACACACCGTCCTTAAAACAACAACTGTGTCATATATTTCCTTTCATTTATTATTTGTGTCGTGCACTACATTTTGTCACTCAAAGGATCCGAGAACAACCAATTCGGTACATTCAGGAAGCATCAAGGTGCTAAACTCCTCCTCCTCCTGGATAGTGTTTCTCTAACCTGAAGTGGTGTGCTTGGAGGAATATTTGACACCCAGAGGGACTGTGTTTGGGCTGGATTGGTGACTCAGTACCAATATTTTTGAATCTTGCTATCTCAGATTTAAAATTATTAAAATATAAAATGCTTTCTGGCAGAAGTGACCCTTGGTAAGGTTACTTACCAAAGTTTAACCTCAGTATCTTCATGACTTGGTTTGTTTTTAAAACTTGCTAACTGTAGATATGAAATGGTCTTTATATCAAAAACAACATACTGCTTTCCTCTATCTCAGCTTCTTCAATATGCAATAAAATCAGAGTAGGTGGATAGTAGCAACCTAGCATATGTTACAGGTATGGTAGCCTCCGCAGTGGCACCCTGCAGAATACACAACACCAGCGGAAAACACGAAACACCAATAGTTCGATGTGGAGAGTTTAGTGTCAGCCGAGGGGGTAAAAGCTGATTAGGAATTATTTGCATCATGACAAAAATAAATCTGATGTCTGGGTGGAATTTTGGCAGCCTCATGTAGCAGGGTGCAGAAACCATACTGGTCAAACCTGAACAAAAAGAGCATGGGGGCTTATACCATAACAACCTGTGAGCCTGGTTTACCAGCTGCTGTAAAAATGTTGGACATCATGATATTTCTTTAGCTGAAGAAAAACACGGACAGCAACAACAAAAAATAAATACACAAAAGTGGGAGTTTTTTGTGTGTGATCTAATATTTACAAACACAATTATGAAAAAGTTGAGACGCTGTGCAGAATGTTATTCACGATAACACACAGAAAACATCAAATGTCTGAAGAGAGAAAATGCACCATTTTAAGAAAAATATTAGCACATTTTGAATTTGATGCAGCAAAGGTGGAGGAGCGTATTACAACTGATTACGGTAATTGGCAACAGGTCTGTAAAACGATTGGGGTGTATAAAGAAAACTTGGAGAGACGGGCAGAGGTTCACTAATCTGTAGCACACAAATTGTGGAAGAGTTTCAGAATAATTTTCCTCAATTTAAAATTACAAGTCTTTTAATATTTAATAATTTAAACGTTTGGAGAATCTGAAGAAATCTCTGTGCGCAAGGCTGAAAATCAGTATTGGATCCCTCTGATCTTTGGGCCCTCAGGCATGAGTCTGTGATGGAAATCATGCACTGCATGAGCTCAGGTAACCTCCCAGAAATCACTGTCTGTGAACACTGTCTTCACGGTGCTGTCCACAAATGCAGGTTAGAGCTGCAGCTGACCCAAAGCTCATTTAAAAGGGAATGAAGCAAAGTGGGAAACTGTTCTGACGTCAACATGTGAAACATGGGCGCTGCACCCTCTGGACTAAAGAGAGAGGACCCATTGATAATCATCAATCATATCACAACAGTGAGAGATACAATGTGTTTCTCAATTATTTGTCCCTCTCCTGCAGTTACTGCCCTTTTTAACAGTAGACTCTCATCCAATAAATCATTCAGCCTTAACAATTTTGTCACCTCTCAAAAGTTGGATATTTTCTTTGTCACTGAGATCTGGCTCAAACTTGGTGGCTGTTGTGCCCTCTCACCAAGGGAAAAGTTCTTGAATTCCCAGAGGTGCTCGTCAGCTCTTTCAAATTATTGAAGGAAACATCCAACCCAGTTACAACCACAGCACTGAAACAGCATATTGAACATTACTAATGATATCCTTATGAGCTTGGATAATAGTGAACATTCCACTTTAGTCCTGCTCGACGTATCTGCAGCCTTTGATACTGTTGATCATGCTGCTGCTATTAGCAGATTACAAAACTGCTTTGTCATCACTGGTACTGCTCTCAAATGGTTTTCTTCATACTTATCAAACAGACACTTCAGAGTTCATATTAATCTATGAATGTCCTCATTTGCACCGCTCATATGTGGAGTGCCCAAGGGCTCAGTCCTTGGACCAGTTCTGTTTTCTTTAGAAATGTTGCCTCTGGGCCAACTAATCAATGGTTTTAATGGAATCTCCTACCACTGCTATGCAGATGATGCACAGTTATATTTTTTCTGTGAAGCCCAACAGCCTCAACAGCCTCTCCTGCTTCAATAAGTGTTTCTCTGATATTAGTAATCGGATGTATCCTAATTTCCTCTATCTTAATTCTAGTAAAACTGAGGTTCTAGTGCTAAGCCGAGGCAGTTTCTCCAAGGAAGTTAGTCAAGCACATCAGCCCCCTCAGCAATAACCTCGAATTATCGGCTAAAAACCTTGGTATCACTTTTGAGCAGCATCTGAATTTTGGAACTCTTATCTCAAAGGTTACCCAGTCTAGTTTATTTAATATGAGACATACTGCAAAAATCAAACCTTCTCTGTCAGTCAACCATCTTGAACTGCCCCTTACTCTGACTTTAATACCAGAGGTCATTGTGCTTTTGAGGTTGTAATGCCCAAACTGTGGAACAGCCTTACTCAGGCTGGCTGACGCTGTTATTTTTTTTAAGCCAATGCTGAAAACTCAGTTTTTCAGGTTAGCCTTTCCTTAAACTGTTGCCTTTCGTTTGTTGCCAAAGTTTGAAACCACACATGCAGGTATGTGTTCATGTTGGAGTGAATGTCCATCAGTATGGCTGAATATGTGTGTGATTATGTGTCTGTATGTTTTAACATGTACACTTATGTTTAGTTTGTGGCTTTTTAAAAAACAAACTGTGAAGCATTTTGTAACTCTGTGCTTTGAAAGGTGCTGTATAAATAAAGTTATTATTATTATAAGATCATCATCTTCTATTAAAACATTGTGCTCATTTAAGGCAATTTTATTTTAAAAAGGTAAAACTATAGATATATTTTTCTAAGCTGATATGGCTCATGTGACACTATATAAATATTACATATTGTTTGGTTAATCTCCTCCCTACAGTCATTTTCTTAGAAAGATTAAGAGAAGACACTCCCTTCTATATCGACAAAGAAGCAAACAGGAAGGATGGAGGAAGTATTTACTCTACTTTGTTTTGTTCAAGAACAATGTCATGGTACTCTACATAATTACATAGGGCAGGTAGGCATGATGAATCCATGGCAACATGTACAGTTTGTCGACACCAGGGAACACCTGTAATGATGTGAAAGGGAGCATTTGTGTGTGTGTGTGTGTGTGTGCGTTTGAGAGTGTGATTTAAAGAACATTACAAACAGCGTTAGTTTAAGCTTCACTGGAGACATGAAAACAATGAAGTAGCAAGAATGATTCAATTAACTTTTTGTCCAAGCGAGCGCTACTTTAACCACGGGAATGTTAAACTGCAGTGCGGCGAATGCGTTAGCTGCACTGTATTTATTAATTATTAACACATATCTATTCTGATTCATACCAACCACATAAATATGGGCTCAAGAAAGGTGGTCTGCTGCTAATGATAAATTAGCAATACACAATTTCTCTATGACTTGATGGTATTTATATATAGTGATTTTAAGAGCAAGATAAAGAGATTCAGCAAAGTTTTGGTGACCTCAAAGGACTTGAATGAGCTCTGGCAAAACTTTCTCCGCTTGTCTTCATTAACGTGGAACACAGAGGCAGGTTTATCTTGTAAGGGGGCTATATCTGTACTCAACCATTTATCCAGGCCTGCAACGCCATTTGGTACTACATCCATCACATCACCATTAAGAATTGGAATGCCTTTAAGCCTCTTATGCACATTTCCATTTTAGCCACCATGGCTTTTTTGATACCACTGCAACCAGAGGAATCTCTAATTCTGCATAATTTTTCAGCAAAGCTTGGCTAACCTAATTGTGTTCTTAATGTCTGGAGCTGTTCAAGTAAAGACACCGCCAGCTGTGCGAGGTTAAGAATTTATGGTAAGTTATTGTTTTGTGACTGAGTTGTAATGGCACCTGTGCAGGAATTCAAGTCCAATTTAATACCCACTGTTGAAATCGCTTCATTTCTGTTAGCGAGGCCGTGAACAAACCTACATCACTGTTACACTGAATGTGACGGGATGCGGTGGAACAAACGCTAAAAATGTAACCGTTTACAAGCTTAAAGCCTACAATAAAAGTTAATGCAAAAGAGCAGTTCAAAATGAGCACTGAGCTGCAGGATCGATTCACCCAAATTTCACAAATGTGTCTACTGATGTCACCCCATAACAGCGAGGTAAATTGAGTTTAAGATGAAAGATAGAAACCATGTCTTAGTATGTTTTTATGCCAGTGAAGCCCTTTGAACCTTTTACATGTGATATTAGACTAGACAAATCAAATTGAAATGAATTCTATGAACGTCTCATGTTTACAGCAACAGAAAAAAAAGAAAGCTGCAGCATTTCTAGAAATCATGAAGTTGTTACTCAAAAAGGAATCCACAAACCTACATCTCGCATGAAACTCGCATGAAACTCACATGAAACTACTCTTAACTAGGTTTGAGCTGTTTTTTCCTTTCTTCTTTTTGAAGTAATGAAGTTGTGGTTTCAGGACATTGTTGCTGAGTTTTTCAAATGTGTTCTTCTGGCATTTGGCGGTCACCTGGGAAAGTTTGGGCGTAAACTGCACCTCTAAGTCCATTATTTAGCTGCAGCTTTAAGCACAAAAATAATACTTGTAATAGTAATCTTAAGAGAGTGCATATTATCCCTCTATTCAGCACTTTGGCTGACACTTGATGTCTTTTAAATGTGCTATATAAGTAAAGCTGACTTGACTTGACTTCTTTATATTACTTTTTGAGTAGTGATTTAAAGGTGGATGCTGAGTTTGCTAACCTCAGTTCCTCTGCTAAACCGCTAACAGAAAATGCCCAATTTCCTTCAGTAATGAGATGGTGCCGGGAGCAGTTTGGAGAATCTGACCCAGGCGGCATCTCGGTTCATAAAGAGTGACTAAATCTATAATGTAGTTAATAAGTAGGGAGTAAGGCCACGTAAGGCCTGAAAGGTAATTAATAAAAGTTTAAAATCAATTTGAGGTAGCCAGTGTGGAGACAATTTGTTAAGTCTGACAGCTGATTTTTAAATGAGATGAAGGCCGATAGGGACTTCTGGCTGAAGTTCAAGGAGAGAAGTTCACAGCAGACTTAAAGTGTGATGAGATGAAAGCATGGAAAGCAAGCTTGGTCCTTTTTTAATACTACATAGTGACGTTCACTGGGCTGTTTATACCTGGTAAATGTTTAGCTTGCATACAAAAGAAGGGCCTAGTCTGTGAATCACAGTTTTTGAAGCCTCAACCACAATATGGTTGTTAATTTTAGAAGTTTGGGCTGGCTTTAACCTCTAAACCAAAGGTAAATGCAGACCCATTAAGTAGCGAGTTATAAGGTAGGCCTGCTTATTGTCATGCTGACTGTTACAACCCCCAGCAAAATCCATCCTACGGATCCTACAGATGGTTTTTACCAGCCTTGAGGTACTTCATGTTGCTCAAGTCTGTACACAGACATATATGTAAACTTATCATGTTATAGTTTTTATGTTTATTTTATCACTGTACATAGTGAGATGGCAAAATGAATAGTGATATCGTGTTGGTGTTGTTCCTGCGTTATCATAAAAATGTTAGTTCAGAATCAACATTGCAACTTATTGATCATGTTGTTTTCATGCCACAGTTGGAGGGGAAAAAGGCATTTTCGTTATTAATTTATTTAATGTACCAAATGTATCATCACATGGGGTCTATCGTTAGCCAAATTAAGGTTATTCGTGTCGGTTTGCTTATGATAGTTTTTAATAGCATTAGCTAACTTCTTGGCTAATCTCTTTAACAAGCTCTTCCACAGCCACAGAAGACATAAGTCATTAGATGAGGGTGGGAAGTCCTGATGATGCCAAGCAAACTGATTTTTAATATGTAAAATTTGTGCTAATTCAACGGGCGAAAAATACTTGAAAGGAATCACCCAGAAAATGTCAAAGGAGTCAAGTTTTCTAACTGCACATGGAAGCACTTCTCCATTTTTAAGTGTACGTGGAAATGTCAGCAGATCATCCATCAATCCACAGACATCTCCATACGCTGTAATGCATCACTTCACTCCTAACAATCACTCATACAGTAAACCTCTAATCCAGCTCGTGCTCTCCAGTTGCCTTTGACAGCAGCTTAGCCACCCTGCCATCCAGCGTAACACAGCGGGTGTGGAAAAGCCCTCAGGGGGGAGATATCCTACGCCACCCCCTCGCCCCCTCCACCTCCTTCCCTGTTGCCCCCGGTGACAGTGACAGAAGTCTGTAATTGCCACCTCGTCAGACGGCTTCATTAAGACGAGTATTGTCTGCGCAGCTGAACGGCGGTGGATGGGGAAGAGAGGAAACTGAGCTGAGGAGAGGAGAGAGCCCACAATGCAATTACTGCATCGCAGTGACAGGTGGGGCCTCCAATCCTCTGCGTCTGTGGGGCCCTGATGCATGTTGGGGAGCTGCGGCAGGCACACATCATTTTTCACCCCCCCGTCATTAGTTGGTAATGATTGGATTATTTTGCAGATGAATCGCTGTACATGTCTTGCTCACAAACATTTCCTCGCCATATTAATCAAAACCATCAAGGCAGTGTAGTCAGAGCGAATTAAAAAAACAACATGTCTACATTAAAAATTACCGTAATCCTTCATCAGCGAGCTTTTAACCCTCTGATTTGAGGTGTGTTGTGGTGTGTGCCATCTATAATGAATGCCTTTGACATCATGACAGTTTTTTATGAATTGTAAAACTCACAATGTTGACAATGTTTGAGGCTGATGACACTTGAAGAGTAGAAGGAGTAATACAACCATAATTTTGGTGTCTTTTTCCAGCCATATATCTCTGATATCTGTTCATTTTAAATTACACTGCCCAGCTTACATCCATTGCCAGTTATGTAAGGCTTGATTCACAGTAATTCATAGCTCTATACCATAGCCTACACTGTAGGCTAATGTGTACCTACCTTCCTTCCTGGTAGTAATATACTCTGTAACCACAGTATTGATAAAAACAAGAACAATACCTCAGAGAAACAAAGTGTAACTGGCTACAATTGTATTTAATTTGCTCACTTTGCTAATAAATAGCAGACTTCCTCCCAGCTCAGACAGTGGATGTATAGATCATTTCTCCTTCTTGTGTTTCAGTAAAAGTAACTGTTTATAAAGATCTTTTAGCAACAAGTCCACGTGATCAGCTTAGTTTCAGTCATAATGTGGGCACACAAGCCCACAATGAGGTCTTCCATTGCATCAGTCTCTATAGTTTACTGAGATTCAATGTAAGCTTGTAAGTTAAGTTTAAGACCAACATGTGTCCAACTCTGATAACAAATGAGATATTGCATCATCATAAACATACTTTATAATGATTGGCTGTTGTTTTAAGATCTTAGTTCTTGGTCACCTTTTTTAGTCTGCAAATGTATCTGCACTTGTAAACTGTGGCTCCTTAATTGTGAGCTAGAATTAGCTTGCCTAGTTTAACCAGTGTTTTCACTCATAAACTTTTTGTTTCTTTTTATATTTGAAACGTTATTTTCTTAACTGCAATTGAATAAACAGAGAGAGAAAAAAGTGAATTTGCTGTAGGTTTATGTGCTTTTTTGTCTTTTGTTTTTACAGGTAACTAAGTACAAGTGACCAAGATTCTGGAGAAATAGGCCTTTTAACTCTTTTGATGATAGTAATGAGCTCTCAAAAATTCCTCAAAGTTAAGTCTCAAAGTAAAGGTATGGAGCCTTCTTGACTCTCGGAGAACACATTCCCACCATGTGAACTTCAGGGGATAATTACTATTTCATTTATAATTCTTAAAACCATTTCTGCCTGGATGTAGTCAAAAATGGATCATTTATAATATTCTGAAGTTTTGTGAATATCACTGATGTTTTGTGTAGTGAATGTCCAATGAGAAAACATCTACCTCGAATAATATTTTAGCAAAAATGCAAAGAGCTTGTGGTAGTAACACCACAAACAAACCTTAGGTGGTTTACAATAAACAGTGAAAAAGTTTTTTACTCTTACAAGAACTTTTGCACAACCCAGACCTTTCAACAAAGGAGTAGAATGTTTTAATATGATTTCTATGAATGACCCTTGAAATCTTTTTAGGTACATTTCATTAAAAAAGAAGAACGCCTTGTTGTTTCGACTATGAGATGAGGTAATGTGTGAAGGCAGCAGTCTGATTCTCTCCTGCTCAGTCCACCCCCGGCGAGACACATTCTTTTCATCCATCGAAATTCCACATGATTGAAATTGCCCTCGGTGGAAACATATCATAGCCATCCACAGCTCTTGGATGGCTCCCATTGGGCGGTTCAGCCCATGCCAAGCATCTGGGTTGGCCGAGAGCCTCCAGGGAGGCCGGGGCTTATGTCTCCATGGGCCAGTAAGCCTAGAGGCCCCGTAGCCCTGGGAAACGTAGCAAATCATGGGTGCACCTTGGCAATGCTACCCCCCCCCCCCTCCCCCCCCATCTTTCCCCTTAGCCTTAGGACTGTCAAAGCTAAAAGAAGGCTAATGGTGGCCAACTGTGCAGCGAGAGGGTCTGGGGTGTTGGGAAGCATGTCTGTAGGTTCATCTGGATTGGCGTCGATAAGGATGTGCGCTCTTCGTCCTCTGCCTATCACTACCCTGCACAGGGTGTGATGCGTTTATGTTTTTGTGCGTTAGACAGTGTATGTGTGTTTGTGTGTGTGCAGTAGTGGCACAATGATGAGGGACTGGCAGACCATCTCCTGAATGCCAGCAGTGACTGATGCCACACCAGACATTCCTTTCAGAAGAAACAGCAGTGCGGTCAGCACCATGCCAGCTTCCAGGGGCCCTCAGGACAGCCCCTCCTCTCGTCTCTCCTCTTCTTTAAGCAAAGACCATGGCAGTGATGGCATGAACTTCCAACGAATGTGTGGAACCGTGCAAAAGGGAAAACAAACTAAAAAGATGTGCTTGGTTTCAACTTCCCTTTTTTTGTTGTTGTTGTGCTGCAGTTTTACTTTGATTCACTTTTAATCAAACACATTTTACTGCATGCGGACCAAAGATTAAAAAAAATGTTTGATAAAAAAAAAAAAACTACAATTAAAAAAAGTGTCCGCTCTTAGAAATTCAGGAATCTTATTGCATCCGTTTGCCAGATTCAGCATTTGTGAACTTTAGTTTTTGACAAAACTAATCAGGACACTCCAACTTTCCAGATATTTGTGGTGTAACTTAAAACATGTGCATTTGCTGGCTTCTTGTTTTAACTGTACTAGTAGAAACCCACCCTTTACAGGGTGGAGTAAGAAGTAGGTTGGGCCACAGGTGTAGCAGCAAAACTGGACATTTTATCCAGGTTTTTATGGTTGGTGCCAATTATCAGACTAACAATATATCTGGATGCAGTTGATTTTATTACTGATTAAAATTCTTTATTAACATGTTACAGAAGACTCATTAGTAGGCATATGTCTTTGAACAGTGCAGCCATGCAGTTGGCAAAGTTTTTTAGGATTTGCTGATAACTTTTCCACTTTCTCCATCTAATACGGTCACTTCTAGGTCACAATTTATTGCTTAGGTTTTCCCAGGCCAAGGGGTAATATCATGGTGGCTACACCCATTTTTTTTTTATACAGTCCAAGTTATAATCACATGAAAAGCTATTAAATCCACTGCGACCTTTCTGCCTCTCACAGATAATGCATTTTGCATTGGCATTGAGTTGGACATTGCATGTGAAGTTTAATGTGCAGATTCCTTCTGATGTGTGTTATAAGACATCTCGGTGGGACTGATTGAGTCCAAAGACAAAGTCATTAAAATGCTGAATGAATATATTTAGAGATGATTGCAGTTAACAGTGTTAAAATTGTTGGGTGCAAACTCCTTACAAGCCATACAAAGTTTGAGATCAACTGTAATCACTGAGCTGGTTTTTGGATTTTTTTTTTTTTTAAATGAATGAGTCTAATGATTACAACATTTGAGTTTTTGGGGAAATCCATTTTTATATGAGTGGTTTCTATGGGTTGTGGGTTTCAGTTATTTGTAGCTTCATCCTCGGCTATAAAATTTCTCTGATTACAGTCAATCAACAACCCACATCATTCAGGGGTGTTGAGCTAAATATCTGAGATATTTTAAAAACTACAATGTTAAACAAATGTTGAAAAATAAATGCTTTTAAAAAAATATTTTGGAGGTAAATTTTTTCATCTTTTCTTTTCCGAAAAGTAAAATTTAAGCATTAAAGCTAAACTCAAACCCACACAGCAGAAGATATCGTGAGCCACGGCTGAGCACTCCTGTCATACGAGTCGCTCCGTCACGTACCACAGATTATTACAGAGGTTAAGGGGGTATTCAATCGCCAGAGCCCCTCATGCTCCACCAGGGCTTAAGTGATGACACAGAATGATTATAGCACAGTTAAATACCTGGTCTAATGAGCCAATTAGCCCTATTGACATCCGTGGCTGTCTCAGAGGTGGAGCGAGCACCATGTACATGCTCCTTAATCAGAACCGATAACACCATTTAGCCTTCAGACGCTAATCCTGACTCGCAGGCTCTCTCTGGAATCCACTGTGATTTCTCTATACTCACGCTGAGAAACTTCACGCCTGATTCATTTTCAATTCCAATCTTCCTGCACAGTTGTGACTTCGCTGTGGTTTTACAACCATTATGACTACTCAGTTTAGTTATGATTTTTTTTATTACTTGCTCAATAACTTCTAAAATAATTTGCGCAGAGAAGATCTTTTTGCACTCTTTCGGTCCAGAGGTGTTCACGTGGACATAAAAATATATTTTCTTTTAATGAATATGTTTTTAAGATGTAAAAGCAGGCAGTGGAAAACCTTTATTCTCTGATTTCCGTTTGATGTACAAAAAATGAAACTGAGAAACAGAAAAAAAATGCACTTCAGGTAAATTTGGGGCATTTCATTAAAACGTGTGCCACAACAAAGACTCTGAAAGACAAACTTTTAGCCACGGGCACTTGTTGAGTCATAATGGAGTGAATGTTTTGATATTATTCATGTTACTGTAAAAATTATGTGTCCTCAGCCTTTCAGCACCGTGAGAATATGTCATATGAAACTTTCTTTCTTCTCTCAGTGTCGCAGTTTGTTTCTCAGGTTTATTTAAAAAACTGAAAAGAAAATCAGTTTGTCCACAGGCAGGAAAAAAAATCCTACTCCAGGGTCTCTTACAAAGCACTGAAATGTCATATTCGAGGAAACGTGCTGGTTTTATATCGAGTGCAGACAGGATGCAAAGACTTCAGTTTGACATGGAAGAAACAGAGCACCTTCTTCTGTGTCTTTGTGGTTGGAGTGAAGCGAGGAAAGAACGACTGAGGTGACAGTCTGCCGCTTGTCTGCTCATCCTCACTTCTGGGTAACAAACATCAAGGTCAGTTGCAAAAACACACATAAACACCAGACACAGGCAGATAAGCACACTTACAGACACACGTGACCAAAACAGAATTTAGGGCATTTTCCATCTGCTACATGTGTTGCACACAGTCCCTCCAACCTCCAAAGGAAGCAGTTGTGTACATACGTTCAAAAAATGCACACGCATGCAAGGAGTCAACAAATCTTACTACAGTGCAGTTACACACCTACATGAACTTTACACATCACCAGACATACAGTGCATGGGCACCCGCTATGCCCACAACAGAAACAACCTTTAAATCATCCTACACTTTCTCTCAGTATCGCTTTGTTTTCACAGTTGTGTCGCTCAAACACGTTCACACACACACACACACACACACACACACACACACACACACACACACACACACACACACACTTGTACTTCTTGAATTCTGAGGTCTAAGATTGAAATAATATATTACTTATACCACAACCCCCCCCCCCCCCCCCCAAAAAACCCCATCACTCCCCCAAATATAGATCTGCATATTCCAACATTGTGCACTGTTTCAAAAAACAGCTTAACCCCCCAAAAGAGCCCTGCAAACTAAAACTGCTTCTGCTCCCTTTCTTAAATATTTGCACGTTCAAATTGCTTCCCGACTTTCCAAAAATGGCTTCACTTTTGAAAAGTGCTACAAAAATACCTTCACTTTTTTTTGTTTTAAACATCCCCGTCACATTGCGCAGAACCTATTATCACTCTTCCAAAATGTATCTGAATCAAAATATTCTAATTTTGCAAATATTTTTCACAAAGATAAGCACAAAAAGTCCTTTGGTGGCCTTGCTCAGAACCATCTGAAACAATTTGAGCTGAGAAGATTTCAAGTTGTTTTAATAAGTTTTTAAGGTGTAAAAGAGACATAGTGAAAAGCTCTGATGTTCTGGCATCACAAAGCTATGCACAAGATATCTTTTGGCATCACAGCCTTGGTGAATATTAGCAGCCAAGAAATAATCGCCCTGTTTTAAAGAGGTTGAAGGGACGGCACTATGGTTCATGCCATGTTTAAGGCCTTGTTTCTTCTTATTTTCTCCTGCTGATTTGTATCATTTGAGTTTGTTTTTTACTTGCATGCTAGTTTAGGACAGCTGGATAGGCTCCAGCGCCCCCCGCGACCCTGAAAAGGATAAGCGGAAGCGAATGGATGGATGCTAGTTTAGCTTTAGACACCAAAACTTTTGTATTCTACTATAGTGGAGTAGTTGCTTAAAGACTGCTTTAATCTATATGATAATTTGGGTTAACCCTACACGCTGAAAAATGATGCTTACCCATTGTGTTTAAATCTGGGACTTTAACTTATTTTCCATTGTGGACCACATACAGCTCATTTTGATTTCATTTTAGTTTCCTTTCCACCAGTATATAGAAGTCTAACCACAAATGTAATCCCTTCGATATAATATAAAAAAAAGAAGTGCTTTAACAGTAGGTCTCAGTTTTTCAACATCATAAAGAAATGCTCTTGTAGTAAATGAAAGTTGGAGTCTTTATTGGTCTGATTCTGGTCTCTGGGCCTTATGTTTGACACCCCTGGTTTAAATGAAGTGCTAAAGGGTTAGACAAGTTGGGAATGTGACAGGCATGTCACTATTGCCACAACTGTCACTTCTGTTAAAGGAAACCTTGTTCGTGCCTTTAACAAAACAACAGTATTTGACATGCTCATGTCTTCCTGTAGTTTACAAAAAACGCCCACAAGTATCCTTCATTGCATAAATGGCTCTGAAAAGTCTATGACTCAATTTGGACCTCAGAAAGACAAGAGCACATGCACGCACCAGTTTGAACAGAGGTGTTATCATCTAAAATCATGTTTCATCATGTTCATGAGTCTCTCTGGTCCCGATCCGTTTGTCAGTAAATCTGGTGTCCAGATGGTGAAGGAGGGAAACATCATACTGTCGTCCCTAAAGAAGCGATATACAGAGCCGCGTAGCTGGCGTGAATCTCTTTTCCACCAGTACCTCTGTGGACCCGCAGAAGTGTCTATCGGGCCACGTCTGCCTGCTTATCCAAGTGGCCACAGGGGAGGGCTAATTAGCAGTTCCCATGGAGAGACACTGTGGCCCTAATAAGAGACGGAGGGAGAAGGAGAATCAATTAAACCTGCGCTGACCCCTGGAAACATCATGGGAGAATCCGTCTCCACACAACCTTTAAAATGAGACAGCAATATGATGGCGGGAATTTAAGCCTCTTGCAGATGAATTTGACCACTCTGGCCTATTTGTGGAGGACAGGCAGTGCAATGAAATGAACACGAGAAAACGGCTTGTATGTGAAAGAAGGCCTGATCCTTATCCCATCTCCAACCTCAGTTTCCTTCTAAGACCTCGATGATATTCTGCTGTGGACATGGACAGCTGGAGATCACCTGTAATACTTCTATGAAGTCTGCTTCATAGAAGTATAACAGGACTCCACATGCACCCCAGTGGACATAGCCCACCTGGGGCTCATGTGTAGTTGGTGCAGTGTAATGTACGTTCATTGAAGAGATGTCCTTAGGATCACGATATTCAAGCAGAACCTGCACTGATTCTCGCACATCTTCTGAACACAAAATGTATGCTAACTGGACTTGAACAGACTCCCAAACCCAGCCTATTTCTAACAGGTTAGACAGGCTACCAGTAAATGTAGAATCATGCTAACCTAACATAACAAAAAGAAATAAATCTTACATATTTGACCTAGGTCATTAAGTGAAATAGGTATGTAAGCATTCAGGACAGCTGACAGTATAAATAGGGATAAAGCGACTCACTATTTAGCAGTTAGCAGTTGCTGCCATGCTAGCTTTGACTTACGAAGCTAGCTATCAGCCTGTGGCACTTTTTCCTGTGTCATTTTTGAGAGCTGTCCAGTGACAAATTTGTTGCCACTCCTCACATTAGCACGAGTTGCATTTAAACAAACACTTAAAACAGATGCTGTTGCCAAAGTCCAAACCACAAATACATTTGTAAGTGTTAATTTGACTTGAGACAAATACATTTTCAGTTTGCCAGATCCCAACTGCTTGTTAAAGCAGTCAAACATGCTGCCTTACTTTCGTTTAAAAGAATGTTGTATCTGTATGAGTTGGTGGTGCTACATGGTTAACGTGCAACAACCTTTCACATATAGCCAGGAGTTAAAGTGACACCTTCAGTTAGTGAGCAATTAAATCTAATAGGCAGGTTAGTGCATATTACTGTTGAGTTCATTTTAATCCACCTGTTGTTGCTTCCAGTGGCAACATGGAGACACTTGCTCAGTAATCAGAAAATGATGACATCCCAAAACCTGGTTACATGGTTACATGTCAGCACTGGTTACATGTCAGCACATCTTTTTTTTTCTTCCTTCTCATCTTAGTGATGCGTTAAAGGTCCTAGTGCAACAGAAGATTTTTCAGTTTTTCAAAAAGCTCAGCAAAATATCACCAAAGAAAGAAATGTTTGCAAAGCTTGTCACACAGTGTGTTGGTAGCTATGGCTGCTGTATTTTCCAGATGTAAGAAATACAAAACAGGACTGGAGAGGAAGATGGGTGATTGTTTTTAAAGGTATGGACTATTCAAGTAAAATTTTATAAGCTGGAACTGATACTGTAAATGAGGCAAAGCATGAATCATTTGCTTATATCTTGTTGTTTTCAGTTGTATACAAAATCTACTTCAATGCAGGTTTTTACACAACTTATTTCAGAATCATTTTAATTCCCACGCTGAATTGTTACACCCGATCTTTGGGTTCACTCACACATAATTGCTTGACACCAACAGCTTCACTTTTAGGAATTTGGTTTGTTCAAAATTTGAAACTGTCAGCTAAATCAATGGTGCATACACACTGGTACCAATACTGCGATACTAACCAGTCTGATACTGGAAACAATTTAACAAATTCTCAATATACAAACATAAAGCTGTTTCTACATTTCATTTATGCCCTTAAATTTCTGAAAGTGTCCTCAAATATTTAAAAATGTTTGCATTTTCTAAGTGTTACTGCTTATAAATGTGCTTTTACATTTCAAAAACGTTTCTTTCAAAGTATGTCTAGATACGGTCAAAAATACCTTCACTTGTGACATTTTATGCAAAAATGCACAAAATGCCACAAAATTAATTCCTATTTAAACTTTAAAGAACAGATTTTGTTGTTTGACTTGGATGCGCTCTAATGCAGAGGTCCGGTACCAGACCGTGAGTCGTTTGGTACCGGGCTGCGAGAGTTGAGGCTCGAGTGTGAAATTTATAGTTTTCAGGGTTTTTATCGTTATTTTTTATTGTTAATTTGGGTTCCCAGGGTCTTCTCCTTTGTATTATGAATAAATCATCTTTTTTTTCTACCGGTACTGTTTTTTCTTTTTCTATTTATCAGCAACACCTATGTTAAACATAATCCGGTCCGTGGCGCAAAAAAGGTTGGGGACCGCTGATCTAATGGTTATATTAACATATATCACTGATAGCAACAGTGATGTTGTTATCAGTGGTGTGGTGTTTGCTGAAAAACAGAAACTTGTGGGATCAATATGCAATGCATTGTGGGTAGCTTCCTCTCATTTATGTTTTGGGAGTTGAGAAACAAAGATCTAGAGCGAAGCAGCAGAGGCACCTCAGGAGGGAGGACAGGATAATGAAAAGTTTGATTATCTGAGTTGCACTCTGTTTTCAGCAGTAATTCATACCAGAAATTAAATTCTGCATAGAGTTCTCTTAATTTGACTTTAATTAAACAATACTCTATAAATGGTACTTTCAATGACCAAATGTTCCCATGTAGCCCGGTGGAGGTCCCCAGGCATTAAGACTGCTGTAGTTGGTCTCATGGGGGTGGACTTGAGTCTGATTTGCAAGAATGACAGCTGATGACTTCAAAAAGTTAATTAACTTTTCAATTAAGTCTGCATCTGACATCAAGTTTTGTTTGCTATAGAACAGCTAGACTGCTGTTCAGGGAGAAACAGGCTTGTGTAATGTAATAGATTGATGCACTTCAGTGTTTGAGCGATCGAATAATGGTTTGTAATGTGAGCACGTGAAGAGATTGTACTCTGGATTTGTTTTAATTTTGTCGTTAGATTGGTGCTATCGTTGTGCTTGAGGAAGTTTTAGATGGTGTGAGCTCAAATATCATGCAGTTCAATTTGACTCCATGAATATTTGTGTTGAAGTGAATTATTCTTGATGCAGTTATGTTGTTCGTGATCTATTATCCATTTTTCCTGTGTTATCCAGGGCACGAAAATATTAGCAACATGCTTGAAATTCTGTAAATAATCTTTTAAAACATTTTATTACTATGATTATATTATTAAAATTATGACTATTCAAAAAAAGTTGTTCAACAAAAATATATTAAAGAAGTTTTTTGTTAGTCCCCTCGTGTCCCAGTTTGGGTTCAAGGGGGCAAATTGACCTCTTTACTTACTTAGTTAGTTTAAGATTAGGCTTAAAACCTGCTCTGGGCTCCATCCCATATTGTGATACAGAGCTATTTAAATGAAATTGTATTGAAAATCCTTTGCAGTCGATGACTGCCTGAAGTCTAGAGCCCATGGACATGTGTTTCCTCCTTTGAGATGCTCTGCCAGCTCTTTACTGCAGCTGCTGCTTGTTTTGTGTCTCTCTGCCTTCAGCTTTGTCTTCAGTAACTGAAAAGCATGTTCTATTGGGTTGACATCAGGTGACTGACTTTGCCATTGAAGCATTTCCTATTTCTTTGCCTTGCGAAACTCTTGGATTGCTTTCCGTCATGGTGGATGGCACCTAGGGATGGGTATCGTTTAGGTTTTATCCGATACCAGTACCAAACCGGTACTTTTGAAATGGTGTCGGTGCTTAAACGGTGCTCGAACCAGTGCTTAAAGAATGAAGAACACAAACTTTGTCCAAAAACCTCTCATGTTCAGCTGGTTTTTTTGTAAAATGATAACAATATTAGCCTTTTCTGCAGCTATAGGGGATTTATGGTATCACTCTTGGCTGGAAGCAGTGCTTAAACAATGGGGGAAAAAAACACAAACTTTGTCCAAAAACCTCTCATGTTTAGCTGTTTCCCTCTTTTTCTTTGGTGCACGTTCATCTTGGTTTCATCTGTCCAAATATTTCTTTTTTCAGAACTGTGCAGGCTCTTATGCGCAGTTCTGAATCTGGCCTTCTTGTTGTTAAGTGAAACCAGCGGTTTACACCTTGTTGTTTCCATTCACAAAGGCGGCTGTTGATTTTAGACCTTGACGATGATACGCCTACCCCCTCGAAAGCGTTAAAGACTCGGTTAAATGTTGTGAAGCTGTTTTTCTTTGCCATGGAAATAATTCTGTCATCGTGCACTTTTGTTGTCTTCTGTGGTTTTTCAGACCCTTTGGGTGTTGCTGAGCTGGCCATTGCATCCATTCTTTTCATTGCTGATTTGTTGATTTTGCCACTCCTACAGTGTTTACTTTCTCTCTGACCTGATAGGCCCTCATTTCCACTGACATCTCTTTGAGCCGTGTATTTAACACTACAGTGGAAAATACAAGTTAAACACATTAAGTGAACAGGCCTCAACTTGTCCAAATAATTTTGAGGATCTGAAAGTGTCTTTGTTCACATTATTGCCACTTAATATCCACACAGAAAAGCAGGTTTTCAAGGAGAATTAAAAGACTACAGCACATATTAATATGAGAATAAGTGATTATCGTATCCTTCTTGATATTAGATCAAATATGCTTCACCATTTGCTTACAGCCACTCTCTCTTTGAATACAGTATTTTCAATCAGTGCACGATTCCTCAATTTTCAGCTAATATTAAGGAGTGCGCCAGGCTCTAATTGAAGTGGCTGTGTGCGCTGATGTGAGGACAATGTGCTAACGGAGAGCTACTCATTAGCCAGACAGTGCCTTACACCTGGGGTTCATTCAGAGCACAGGTCAGAGGGCACGGGAATTTGTACGATAATTATTGACAAGCAGATGTTATAAAATCATTTATGGTAATGCAGTCATAATAAATGGGCTGTGTGCAGCCGGGCAGATGAGTGTCGGAGGACAAGGTTTATGCAAGATGGAGAGAAAGGAGGGAAATTGACTCTAGTAAGATTTTGTGGATGATGAAGAAAATCTATGTCGTAACGAGCACTTGCTTGCATCTCACGGCACACACACACACATACAAATCATCTGTACACTCAAGGATTTGACTGGTGAAGAATGGGGATAAAGCTATTTTAAGGTGTTTTATTGTGTGTAAATTTAGCAAAATAAAATTGTAAAATTTGAATCTTTCACTGGAGGCACATTTGAGTGTTATGTTGCTAAAATAGCATTTTCCGTATGGTTGCAGGCCGAGAGTCACACTTAAAATGTGCGCTTAGGTGTTTGCTACATGTCTAGTTGCTCTTGATCACAATGCCTCCATTTAATTATAAAAATAACCCCTATCCTTGGTGCAAGGAGGCTCCTCACAAATAAAATATTAGGAACTAAAAGGGGGGAGAAAGCTAGGTGTCTTTACATATATTGTCATTTGCTATAAGACACCCTATCTGTCTCTCGAAATGTGTCAGGAATTACCACCAATTCCAAAAACATGCATTAGCCCCCACCTTAGGTGCAATAGTTCTTTTTACAGCGGGCAAATATCGCAGCGAAACATGGCTGTGCGAGGCAGCTAACCTGGCAGCTGGCGGAGAATAACCCAGCACAGGAAGAAAGCAACCATGTTATCATGCACACACATGTGGCCTGGGTAAAGATTAAGCCGTATTCATCCCTGGCTGCTTCGCTCTCTCCTGCCTCAGTCCATCACAAGATATGGCAACCGTTCAGCCAGGAAGCCAGGAGAGGTGCCATGGATTTCACGGCGTTCCCAAATCAGGCCGTCTGGAGACTCGGGCGAGGTGCTCTGCCGCTCTGCAACTCGCCTTGGCTTTCCCACAGATCATAAGCTCTGTACTGATGCTGGGGGTTTGGAATTTTTCTGGATGGGAGTGTCTGCTAACAGAGGCTCCCATCCACCCACCCAAACACACACGCATACACACACATTGACTAAATACAATCCCCTGTTGTGTGCATGGAATTGGGAATCATCTGCTGATTCATGCTTTCTGAGGACTATTGTTTGACAGCGTGTTAATATTTTCTGGGAATTTCTTTTTAGGGGAGTGGATTTACGTGAATGAAAGAAAGAGTGTAAGAAAGGAAAATGATTATTTAGCATGGAGGAGTGAGGGATCATTGCATGTCCCTGCTGACATGTACATTATCACTGAATGGGACTGAGGGCTCAGAGTGCTGTTGGCCTTGACTTGGGAGAGAGGCTTACACCCTGAGATCTACTTAGAGGCCTCTTGCGGTTAAGCCCCTAATAATTCCTGCAGTTCCCTTAAAAAAAGAAGAAGAAACACAAAGGGGAAACAAAGTGATGAATGCAAGCTGTAGCTTAATATATCAGGAGGTGTTCTCAATGAGCTGGAAGCTTTGAGTAAGAGGAAAGGCCATTAACATGGGTCAACAAAAGCAAAGATTAAAAAGATATTAAGCAGCACTTTGATGCACTTGAAGCAAGTGCTGAAAATGATAGAAAGCAACTCTGCATAAGCAAAAAAGTGTCATAATCTACAAAGGCTGAGAGTAAATCTTCTTTTCATAATCAATCTGTCTCGAACTGTAGCAGCAGTCAGTTGTGTCTAACTCACACACACTTGCTTTGTTTGGCCAAGAGTCCACAACCCTAAATATCCGGTTAAATTTCATTCATAAGGGAAAAAAGTTTTGAACCTACTCAAAAATTTGTGTTAAAATCTTAGTTTATTTGTGTATATTCTGTGCTATGTTTGAGCGTGCTTTAGCAGCCTAAAGGCAATCACAGGAAATCTACCCCAAATTTCTCAAAACATTATACAAACAATTACTTTACAGGTGTTTGCAGGAGAGTATAGTGGGGAAATGTCCCTAACAACATCCAGCACCTTTGTATTTTCCATCCCTAGCAATAATGATAATACAATTACAATATTGTCCACTCTTAATTCAAATCAGTGATATAGCTTCTTTAGTATTAATATTATTATTTGGCCATTTTGCCTTTATTAGACAGAATAAGGGAGACAGGAAACGTGAGATCAAAAAGCAGACATGCTGGCCAAGAAGTGAGGCGCACAATCAGTGCTGGTGACATTTGTGTGCCTGCTTTACCCAAGTTAATGTAGGTTAGTAAAAACTACCGGGTATGATAACTGACACAGCTAACCTCTAGAACAACAGAGCCACTTTGTACATTTACTGTGAATTGTGAAGCATATGTAACAATGTAGTGTTGAAACTGTATGTTATTTAATGAATTTCAGAGTATTCTATAAATGGAATGTACATTAAATTTGTGTGTGTGTGTGTGTGTGTGTGTGTGTGTGTGTGTGTGTGTGTGTGTGTGTGTGTGTGTGTGTGTGTGTGTGTGTGTGCACGTGCGTTTGCAATACTTTCCAGTAAAACAGGTAGCTCATTATGCAACTGTTTTACTGGTCCAGTGCACTTGAGATAGACTAAAATGAGTCTGACACCCCGGCTCTGCAGTCATAATCTCAGAACTTCCCACTCATCTGGAATAAGCCACGACAATAACTGTTCACCAGATTTAATCAGTATTGGTGATTAACTTGTAGTTATTCTGGAAAGGTTTACTCGGAAATCTAAAGTCAGAAACAGGATGTGTTTGAAAAGTAGGCAGCAGAATTTACACATTATTTTATATTTTGCTTTCAAACTAATATATTCCGTTAAAGTTTAAATGATTTGCATGGGTTGTATTTAACTCCTTCCAAAATCCTTTTTACACTGAATAAGAAGATTTGGCAAAACATCATCAAACACTTGCTCATTTTCTGTTGATCAATTAATGCATTAACTGGCTAATTTGAGCCGGAAATTGGCAAAACAAAGAGCTCTGCAGAGCTGCAGCTAATGAAATAAAATTTGAAAATCACAGATAAAAATATTTATGAAAAGTAATGTGTGTGTGTGTGTGTGTTTTTTTTAAATAAAGTCATCCATAAATCAAACACTATGTATGAGTAACAAGAACCAAGTGATAAAATTGGTGTAAAAGTCTCAGAAATTTTGCTAATTTGCACCAGCTGTTAGGTGGTAAAATCAATCTTTTAAGGCACACCCCTCATTTAGGGTGTTTGCCACAAAAAAAAGTCAAGAATCAAAACAAAAATGAAGACTTGTTCGCACAGTAATCACGGGTTGCTAATGCAAAAGAAAAAAAAAGTCATTTATTGCTCTGAATTCATGCCGTGAACTTCAGTAATAAAGTCTCATTTTGCGCTCTGAAACTTTTTAATGGAAGCGCATGGAAACAAAAGGCACTCTGCATCGCCTTGAGAGAGCTCTGAAGTGAAGCCAGGTAATGACAACGGGTTATCCAGGCATAAACAATTAGCTTACCCATCTGAATATTCAAGGTGATGCCCGAGCCATTTGTGTTGTACTTCCTACATCTTCGCTTCAGCACACACAGATGATGGGGGGAGGGGGCACAGCGCTGCAGTAGTGGATCCAAAGTGGTTTCCCTGTGTCAGTAATTTTTTATTTTCCAAAAAGCCACTGGTGCAGTGTATTAGTCATAATTTATGTTTATCATCCCTTGTACCCCGACTGACTTCAACAAACCGTTTAACGCTCCAAGCATATGTGCATATGGCTGCTTTAATAGTTATTCTGCATGGAGGAGCACTTTAAAGACTCTAAATCACTTCTTTGGACAAACACTAATGAATTATGTCACCACAAGTGCAATTGAAAAGTGCAGTGCGAACCAGTGGTAATTATTGGGACTCTTGGAGATTTTAATTATCAGGAGGAAGCTCCTTCAAAGTGTAACTAACAGGATTCAGAAGGAGGGAGATGATGGGACAAATCACTCCGAAGCACTTTGGTTACAAAAAAAGAGGACGGACGAGACAAGTGGGTCCCAAAAAAATTTGATTTTTTTTTTTTAAGTTTAAATTAAAAAAAAAAACAACTTGCTGATTCTTCTGTAATTTAAATAAAATCATGCAGCCTTTTATAAATTAACTGCCAAATGTTTTTTATTTAGTTTATTCATGAATGTGTTTGAGGTGAAAAAGTCATCCTCACCAACTGAAGGAAAAGCCCAAAAAGCAAATACAGTGCTGAGTTGATGCTCATCATGAATTATTTAATGCGTTGTTTGTTCCTTGCATGCGGAGCCTTGCGTCCTCATGCATGTTGGCTTTTAATAAAACATGACCTTTCCTCCAGTCTTAATCTCACATCTACTTTTTGCATTTACTTTTGAAATGTGAAAACGAGACAAAGCTGCATAACAGACTTTCTTATTTATCCACCATCATCTAGGCTTATTTTGTCATCAGCAGCACCTGATTTGTATTTTTTAAAAATGCTAAAATTTCAGTCTTTTCCTAATCTCTTTTCCCATGTTTACTGACATGTTATAAAGTTTGTTTACAAAGTCAGATGCAGCCGGTGTCATCGCACCGAGTGTATTTATGTCTGAATACGTAAGCACGACCATTATGAATGTCCTGAAATCAGGTTTATTCTAGTAAAAATATCCTCATTCCAAATCATTAAAAAATGGCAACGAGCTGTGTTTTTTTCTCCACACAAAAAATAGCTGAAATATGGCGTGTGAGAAATGTGCAAGGTGGCCGTCTTACAGAAGGTGTAGAGGTGGGATAAATTTAATTACAGCTTCAAATATTCATTTGGCAAATATATCAAGGTTGGAAACACAGGCCCAGAAATGGCAAGCCAGCCTGGCAGGCGCTCACAATAGTGGATGGCAAATGACAGTAATCCATGAAAAGAGACCAGACATTTATAGAATTTATAGAGAAGGACTCGCCATCCCAGATCTCTGATGTTTGTGGGATTTACTCACTGGCATGTTAAACGTAGGAGAATATATATATAATAATCCAAAACATGTTTTCTATCCACTACTTTAGTTGCTACATTTCCAAACTGATTAGGGTTTAATTATTGAGATGTTTGAACACATTTTCAAACATCTCACCTGACTTTTCATGGGATTAGTCTAAACACTGAGAATATTTTCAGTTAAATGTGCAAAGCCCTCATTTTATTTTCATTTCAGCCTAATGAGCACATACTGACACTCTCAAAGAGCGGTTGCTAATTTCAGTTATGCCAGAAAAGAGCCGCAATCTCTGTGAGTCTTTTGTTCTGAGGCCTCAGACGGTCACTCGACACCGTCGCGGTAGCAGGAAACGCAACATGTGAGCTTCGCTGCTCTCTGATCTAACACGCTTGCCTTCTCGTCTCCAGCTGTGCAACGGGTTGTAGCAGCAGCAGCACCAGCGAGGCATCGAGCACAGGTGAAGGTACACTAGGGCACTTCCTCTTCCTGTGACAGCGAGCAAAGGCGGCCTACTTTGCCTCTGTTATCTCGCTTTGCCCTGCTTAGGGTTGATTTAATCAGCAGGTCGGAGCGGGTGGTAAAGGAGGAAGACGGCCTACCTCACCTTTCCCAAAGCCTGGAAATGGAGGAGAGCACGTGGGCGCTAAGTGGTTCTCCGAAGACCACACAGTCACAGAGTCCCAGTACCGGTGCCAAACATCCACCCTCCTCCCTATCATCTGCTCCTCCCACCCACAATCAGATTAGAGCAGTTCAAACCTCACCCGCCTCACCTCCACCTCCAGGGGGCTCTTTCTTGGGCACGGTTGGGGCTCGGAGCAGGAATCGCTTTCAGGAGGGGAACATGAGGCATCGGTGGGAGCTCAGGTGCAGGGTTTGGTTAAACTTTAATAACAAACTGGTGCAAAACAGTTTAGTCAAAGTTGGAAACTGACACTGACCTACATAATGGAAAGCCACAAAACATCTTCAGTTTGCTGCACGCAACATTGTTATTTCATACTAAAGTCACACAGACACTTCATTGTAGGATCCTGGGTAATAAATTCCGACGGTGAATATTTCTCACCTTAAAGTAAAGACATCGACTGTAAATCAAAGTTTCCTTAGTATCTCGTGTCACGCAACCTTCGGCTTATATTGCGTTTCATACAATATGAGCCAATTTCCGGGCAAATTAGAACAAATCAACATCTTGACTGTGTCATAAATCTGAACAGAAACTTTTGTTTGAGTAAAAACAAGAAGTTATGATGAGCTGTAAGAGAAATCCCCCATACGGGCTTATGTTTACGTTCAAGGAAGTCGCGTGAACAACAAGGAAACCGCTGTTCGGCAGTCGCTGTTGTTTTGTTTTTAAAAGATGACCAACATGATTCCTTAACCGTAACCGAGGGTTTATTACTGTAAAAGTTTAACCATTTGAAGCAGTCATATCAACCCACAGCACAACCTAAATATTATAAACTTAACCAGAAAACATGGTAACTTGCAAACTACTTTCTTTTCAATGGTTTTGAAGCCCAGACAAATTGATTTAGACCTGCTTTTAAGAAAGGACGATAAGGAGGATGATGAATATAGAAAACTTCTTTTGGACAGTAGTGAAAATTTTTACTTTTAAGGCTGTGGTTCTGAAAACATATGTGTGATAGGTCTTGCCAAAGAAACCTGTCACACAGCAACATCAGTGTTTGTTTGGGATGAGATACAGAAACTTGCTAATGACTGCGCCCGAGCACCACCTACAGAGATTTGAATGTCATCATCGACAACAACAACGAAAAAGAAATCTAAGGAAAAAGATGTAGAAGTGTTGGACAGAGTCGTCTGATTCATGTTTGGTTGGTGCCATGGCAGAACCAAAGAAACAGACGAGGCGATGGGAACTTCTTGCAAAATCAAGACGCTGAGTTAAAATCGTAGTAGTCGGGCTGCTGCACCTTGAAGTTTTGAACAACTCCAACGTCTACCTCCACGTCAGCCCCTGCGACGTTACCACTACTGCTCAAATCAAAGACTCGTAAGAAGCGAGTAAATTTGCGAGCCAAATCGCAAAGCGACTTTCAGCTCGGCTGCTGCACGAGAACAGCCTGTGTGGAGGTATGGGAGACGGGAGGAAAGTAGAGGTGGTGGCGGTGGGGTGGAAATCAGGGAGGGAAGGAGGGATGGATGTAGGAGGAGGATGAGGGGGAAGAGAGGGAGGGAGGATTGATAAAGCCTGATCTGTGCCACGGGGCATTTATGGCTGTTGGGGAGGCAGGGGGACGGGGATAGGGGGAAACGGGTGGGAGGAGGCATTGTCTACTGTGTCCGTGCGTTTATAGGATTGAGCTCAAGTTTCCTTTGTGTTTCCATTTTGTTGAGGGATTATGTTCTTTGAGAGAGTTGTGCAAGCAGGCAGGCACACAGAGTGGAGGCGGAGAGGGAGAGAGAGAGAGAAATGGGTGAGGCAGGGAGGGGGCATGAGGGAGGGAGGATGTCTTTGTTCAGAGCGTTGATCATGAACAAGACAGATAGCGGAGGGTGTGTGTCTGCAGGAGTGTGTGCATGTAAGTGAGCGTATCTGTGTGTGTTTAAATGCCAGAGAGAGAGCGTGTTTATGTGCGTGTGTGTGTGTGTCAGAGAGAGCAAAGCAAGATGTCAGGACATGTAACCAGCCATGTAACAATTTAAAATCAATTTGCCTCCCAAGAAGGAATTGCTCTGCGAACAGTTTTTCCCTCCGAGCGTTCTACAGGACTTTCATTCTATCTAAATAGATATCAATTACATAATCGCTTTTCTTCCCTCTGCCCGGCCGCCGGCTGCAAAGTTTGTCACACCGAGCTGCGGTGTAATTGCCCCTCAAGTCGTAATGTTTTGTGATTGCTTGTGACATTTGCAATGTCATTGATCAAACAGGGCACAGTTCTAATGAAGATGCAGAAAAGCTCTGACTGAAGCGAGGAAGTGGGGTGGAGGGGTGGGGTCGGGTGGTGTCTTATGCTTCTCGTGAACTATGTCAACTGAAGCAACAGTTTCATGTTGGAAACCACCTCCTTTCCCTCGAACCGTCACATCCAAAACCACTTTTCCCTCATTAATCGATTGGTGGCGGATGAAAGTGTGTGCCTCTCCAGCATTCATCATAAATTCAAAAAAAGAAAAAAGAAGAAGTAACTGGAAGTCTTAACTGGTGATAATCTGAGCACTGAAAGTTTTCCAGCTAAATACACTTACCTTGTTCCAACCCCACTGGGTAACCACGCGCCCATTGTGTTTTCCTCAACTTGTTAAAACACCACATGGTACATTTGCATAGGATAACCAACATATAGCGAATCATTTGCATGCCTGAAAGTGCACTTGAGTAACCGTAATTACACGTGACACCAATTACTCTGTTACTTTGTATTAAATTATAATGGAAAATTCCACTAGAGAATTGGAGCCTAATTGCATCTTAATTTGCATAATTTTGCATATTAATCACATCTCAGATGAATAATAAATTTCAGCCGATTTTTTTAATTTATGCGCAGATACAAAAACAAGTTGAAAAATAATTTGTGAGTGAAAAAAAAATAAATCAGAAACTATTACTAAGAGCATTTGTGCTAATTTCTCTCATTACCCGACATTTAAGTTAAAGATATCTGCTCTCTTGATCAACGAGTTCTGCATTTGGAAATTGATGGTTCACTCCGGCAGAAAAAAAGACACAAAAGAGGTGCGGAAATGTGAATTTTGGAAATGCCCGTGCGTCCGTTTTAAATAAAAACTTTACGACTCTATTTAAAGCTTTTTCCGCTGCAGCCATGCCAAATGTATTCTGCAATGATAATTCAAATCACTTTCCACCTCTACCTTTTCTTTCTTTCTCTTTCACTCTGTCTCTTTTTTTTCCTGGTCAACACCTGTGCCTGCTATTGTGTGTGGCTCCCTGCCAGCTCACACAAAATCCAATACCTGTGGCCCAGATTAAATTCAAATTTACAAAAACAACATATTTTCAGATTTAACACGCTATCCTTTCCAACACAAAGTTGACCAAGTAGTTCTAAAAACCGGATTATGAAGAAATGTAAAAAATAAAATAAAATTTGAAATTGCAAAATACCACTTTTGTAAAAAAAAGAAAATGTAGATATAAATATATATATGAATCGGTTTTATATGAGCCAACGCAACCTCTTCTTGTGGCACAATGGTACAGGTTGTATCTGGTTTTTTTGGTTTACTGATTGCATTTTAAATGGCAAAGATTAAAAAAAGGATACATCCAAACACCTCAGCTTTACAAATATTAGGCGATAATGTGACACACTTATAAGTCATTACCATTTTGACTGTAATTTCAGCTTCTATGACTTTTGTTTCGTTTTGTTTCACTGAAACAATTTTGAGGGACTGCATATTTAAATTTCACTCGGTATACAGATAAAGTTCACTGGCATGCATGGCTGTGGGTGTGAATGCCAGAAAAATAAAGAACATATAAAGAAACTGATAAATTTGGCTTGTACAGTATATCACTGTGTGTGGTCAGTAGGGCTATAGAAGCACTGTAAATACCAGCTCAAAAAAATAATTACAGTATATATTGTGCGTTATAGGCAGCAGTTAACAGGTACTTATTTGGATAGCGTCATCATTTTCTTGAGCTGAGAAATGTTTCTGCTTTCTTGTCATTATTTGTTTTAATCCCCAGGTTAGAAACCACTGAGTTAAAGTGAGACGTTTCACCTCGTCCTCCCACGTGAACAGCAAAGCTAAAGTGCCATTTACATTCATTTTGTGACGTCTAAGATGTGCTATAGTTGTGATTCCACCCAGACAGCGTGCCCTTATATTTTATATCCACATGTTGTTTATTGATGGAGTTGTCTCATTGCCTCTGATGAACCAGTGTCCATATTTACTCTCAGTGACCTGCCTCATGCACTCTGGAGGGTTTGTTCAGCATGATATGTTCATCTCTGTTAGAGCACGTTACACCAGCGTGGAGCTCAGCCGTGGACAACAGTGCCTTTCAGTGGCACAACAGAGGAACGGACCCAGCGAAGACGCAGGCTGCAGTGTTACAGCTCACACACTGTGATACTGAGTGACAATAATAACACCCTGAGGGTCCGACACTACAACATTATAAGACTAACAGGAAATTAGATTGAATGAATTCAGAAAGAGCAGAAATACTGCTCGGCCTCGAAGGCTATAAATCTGCCAAATATTTTGGAGGGAAATTACCTTCATTTATTAATTTAGTAATTATGACTCATTTACAGTCCCATTTGAAGATACTGACGCCCGAAAATCTCAAAACCAACCTCAACTGAAGAAGGTACACTACCTTTAAGTCAAGTTCAGCTCTTCAAATGACCCCAAACGATACACAAGACTTTGATATGGCTGTATGTGATCACCTTTAAACAACATCACAATTACTTACACTTGCAATACAACAACATGAGGAGAGACCTGGGGACCTAAAAGTTTCACTAATGTGAACTTTACAAGAATTTGAGCAGCTTCAGATTTGTTATTTTCAGCTAAATAACACCAAAGTCCTTCTACAACCCTGCAAAGCTTACAGATTTATCTAAAAGAACATTTTTACCATCAAAATCTCCAGTGTTAAATTAACACTAGAGAGTGTCTATATGGGTCCACTCCTCTGAGTGTTAAATACAACACTGTTGAGTGTTAAATTAACACTTTTGACAGTGTTATATGTTTAAAAGTAACTTAGTCAGTTTTGAAGATTAACAAAGACTAACACTGAGCAGTGCTGATTTTCTAACACTGGAATATTTCTAACATTCTGAGTTATTTTCCAGTGTTAGAAAATCAGCACTGCTCAGTGTTAGCCATTGTTAATCTTCAAAACTGACTAGGTTACTTTTAAACATATAACACTGTCAGAAGTGTTAATTTAACACTCAACAGTGTTGTATTTAACACCCAGAGGAGTGGACCCATATAGACACTCTCTAGTGTTAATTTAACACTGGAGATTTTGCTGTGTACAAGTGCAGGTATAGAATCTGTTCTAAATCTGATGAAAATCTTTCAAACTTAATGAACCCTGAATTTGCCCTCAAATAAGGCGAAATTTGCCCATCTGAATAATACTTCCACTCCAGTCTTTGCTACTTCTCCCACAGATTTCAAGTCCAGGATTCACTGAATTCCACAACTTGCTCTGATAATGTCTCTGATCGTGCCCTGCATTGTTAGTGCACAGCGTGGCCCTGTCTTGGGGACCTTCCCTGTGTCAGTTCAGACTGTGTATGTTTAATTTACCAATGGTGCAATAAACAGCAACCCGGACTCTAACTCTTCCTCGCTTGTGTATTAAACTGCAGATTCTCCAACAATTAATCCCACCCAGCGAGGAGTCGTTAATATTCTGCTCCACTCCACTGGCAGATGTAAAAAGCATTCTCAACTGACACATATAATTACTATGATACATCCCGGAAAGGTTTCCGTGTCTGAGCGCAATTTCAAATAACCAAGTGCTGCGCGGCTAATTATTGATAAATAAAATTAGTTGGGAGAACTTCAGGTGGGCGGGGCCGCGCGCAGGTGTCTGCTGAATGCGTGCGAGCGCGTGTGTGCACAGAGGAGGGAGAGCGCGACGATACAGCGGAGCTGACCTGCAATCACCGAGAACAGCGGGGACTTAATGATGTTTTGGTCTGCTGATCAAATTTCACATTTTCGCACAATCATTTTGGGCACCTGCTCAGAAAACAAAAGCCTGGCTAAAACTGCTGGCCCGTGTGAACAACTCAGTGTGTGTGTGTGTGTGTGTGTGT
This sequence comes from Diplotaxodon limnothrissa, assembly GCF_057381915.1. Taxonomy (NCBI): domain Eukaryota; kingdom Metazoa; phylum Chordata; class Actinopteri; order Cichliformes; family Cichlidae; genus Diplotaxodon; species Diplotaxodon limnothrissa. Next base: position 35,520,145 of record NC_140606.1, on the reverse strand, counting down.
GTGTGTGTGTGTGTGTGTGTGCGTGCGTGCGTGTGTGTGTGTTGCTGCTGCTGCTTTTTTCTTTTACATGTTCTCTTTTATTGTTTTTATAATAGACTACATGCGGGCAGAGACACACGTAAAGTTTGTTTTCTAGTTCCCTTATTCGACACACACACGCACACACACACACACACACACACACACACGATAAATGAGTATTTATCTCCCTCTACTGGATCCTATCAGTAAAACCACTTTGCTGCCTTTAAATACCCCCAATGAGTGCCATTCACGCATAGAACTCTTACGCAGATCCAGTCTAGTCTTTCAAAAACAATCTGAATTCAATCTGAAGGACCGACTGTGTAAAATACGGTATAAATATGTAGTCACACATTTTGCCAGAAAATACTGAGCATTATCTGTCTGTGCTCAAATCGGTAATGAATATTATATAAAAAAACAGGAAATAAAATGTAGCAGATCGTTATTGAAAATGTTGCAGAAGTTGAATATGATCATTATATGTACTGTTTAGCATACTAACTTGTAGGATAGCATAGTTCAAGAGTCTAAGACTTCAAAGCAATAAAAACATATTTATAAAAATGTAACAATACTGTAGTGATTGTTCAAAGTAAACAGCAGCAGACCGAGTGCTAGAGTTCTGTGAAAGCGAAGACGAACCCCAGCACAGGCAAGGCCAAACACACACAGTCATTGGGCCTAACTGCTCCGATTGTTAAAATTTCCAACAGTTCTTGAAAGCAGCACTGTTATGTGTACGTCGTTTTCACCATAGGCATTATGGGTACAATATGGGGTGAGTTGCATAAGGTTAGAAGAGGCTGCAGTGTGGATGGAGGCTGTCGCCCCGGTCTGTGGTGGACACGGAGCCTTAACGCTGTGTCCTTCCCGCTCTGATGCAGCGGATCAGCAGCCTCGCCGCATGCCGGGAGTTCGGCGGCCTCGTGGCCTGTACAGCGGGGGTCTGTGCCCGCAAGAACAGCTGCAAGCAGCCGGCTGCGCACCGGCAGTGGGACGGTCCGGTTGTGCGTTCCGTGCGTCTTTACACCGTGGCGCCGGGCCGGAGGCTCGTGTTCGCCGGTGTGAAACACAGACTGTTCTGCTCGCAGCATGGAGCTGACGGGCCCAAGGAGAGCTCCGGCCGCCGGCCCGCTATCTCCGTGGTCGGCATTCCAGACCCGATCACATGGATCAGGTGTAAGGTCATCATGTTTGCACTTGATCTGTACTTTGAGTTAGACGTCAACTCTGAGGAGTTTGAAAGAGGTGTGAAGCAGGTAAATACCGACAGGCCGTTTTACTTTTTCATCAGTACTGTCAATAATAAAAAGCACATTTTTCATGCTTCATATGGACCATTGTTTGAAAGAGTTACCTTTAGTAGTAAATACACGTTTACATCTGATACATCAAGAGGTCATGGATTGGATAACGTGTGGGACAACACCACATTAAACTATACCTCGCTAAATAACATTTTGCTCTGTGCTAAAGTTTGCATCACATCACGTGACCTTCATCCGCCTGTTTATCTTCAGCTTTACTTTTTTTAATAGCAGTGTTGTCCCACATGTGCTTGTCCCCCCCCCCAAAAAAAGCATTCCCCCCATAAACAAATGCTTTCCACCTTCAGTGAATGCACACGCAGCCAGGGATTGAACCACCAACCTTCTGATTAGTGGATGACCTGCTCTTCTATCTGAGCTACAACCACCCCTACTGAATGAACCTGCCAAGGTGAAAACTGGGCAGGTTCATTGTGCTAATGAAGAACACATAACACGACTGAAAGCAGCAGAGCAGTTACAGTTTCAACTAGAGACTTTTAAGATTGTGTATTTATTTATTTTTCTGGTTATTACCCAGCCTGAGGCAACATGGCAGGTTGTAAACCCGTTTTAAAGATGCAAACACACACTTGTACCATCAGGAATCGCGGCTTTTTATTAAATACTGTGGTTAAAGAGAATAAGCCACCTTTTTGTTCCTCATCCATTCCAGGCCTTGGTTCATGTCTCCAACAAGATGTCCAACGGCAGATATCATGAGCTAAAGGGGATAGTGTCCAATGAGGTAACACATCAAAGACATAACAAAGGTGTATTTAAAAAAAGCTGACTTTGTTGAGACTGTCTCACACAGACAGTACAGGACTGTATCAAACTGTTAGTGTTAATAAAATCTAACATTTAGTATTTATGTCAAATTAAGACTTTTTTTTCCCACTTTCAGTCTTTTTTTTAGTAATGATCGTCTTGTTTTTCCTTCCAGATGTTGGAATATGTTGAGAAGAGGTGTGGGTCTCTCACTGATGCTCAGAGGAAGCAGCTCGGTGTCCAAACGGATGATATTGTATTTGTGCTTCCAGAGGACATCTCTGTCGTCTTTGATCAGTATGGTCAGTTTGTGAAATCAGAACATGGGATGAGGAAGTGATATGAACAGCAGGACGGACTCTGATTTCTGTCTTTTTTTCTTGCAGGTAGGAAGTTTTGCTATATCGTCATGAGATTTTGGATCCTGTCATCACATGAAGGACCCGATGACCCTGAGGGTACAAAAATCTTCAAAGTGGGATCCAGTGAAGACGGCGGCCCACAGAAGAAAATTGTAACTGCTGTTTATGAGTAAGCACTCATCTCGTCATCTGTCAACATCACAAACAAGCCAATCATCCAGAAGCATGGCTTTGAAACAAATATTTCCTCATTCAGCTCTGGCATGTTAGCAGAGCTGAAGCTATGTCTGCTCTTTCTTTGCTTAAAGAAAACTTTTGATCATTAATTTGCTGAAATGTGCCCAAATCTTTGTTTGTTTTACTTCTCCATATAGGCTATGCTGATGCAAAATTAAAGTGTACAAATATTTGCTTAGAGATAATCTTATGTTGGCAAAAGCTCAAAGCTACCTGCAGGCCTTCCAGCATACAGCAGGTCTGTTTTTGTTGGGAGGGGAGCAGAGCTGCTGGTGGTGAGTTGAAGGTTTTTAAAGTAAATGCAGAAAGAATAACAGTGAAATGTTCAGAAGGATCCCATGGATGAGGGTCTGTGTTGTATTTAATGCCCCTCTTAAGGAAAGTGGCAAAAGTGACATGTATATTTCTACTGCTACTTCAGTCACTTGAAAGTAAGAAACAAAAATAGTACTGGTAGGAAAAAAAGGGTAAAACAATTATTTCTGCTTTCAATTTGCTTTAAAAACTCTTTTTCATTTTTGTTTTTAAAAACTTTTTAGAATTGTGGAATAAGACTATATAACAGATGAACATATTCACTGGGATGTCACCCATGGGTTGGTTGACATATTTTGAAGCCTTTTTGTTACCATTTGGGGGGGGTTAAACCAGAAGTGACCATATTTCATTGAGAAGGTGGAATTTTGCTTACTAGCTGGGTTAGCAGGAATATTTATGTAATATAGTTGTTAATAATATTTGACAGATAGAAGCTTCTTTTGTAGCTCCCTTATGATCTCCATAACAAATGGATCTAAATGTTTGATTTGGCTGATTTTTTTAGGCTGGATGTCCAGGTGTGCTTCCTCCCAGGAATTTGTGTGTGATCTTTCATTCATTAGGTGAATGTGTTAACCACTACACTAAAATCAAACCTGCCCCAAATCACCCACACAGTTAAATTTGAGCTTTACCAGCATCCAGAGATATATGAAATGGTAAAAATGGCCTGTATTTGTATAGCGCTTTACTAGTTCCTAAGGACCCCAAAGTGCTTTACACATCCAGTCATCCACCCATTCACACACCCATTCACACACCCATTCACACACTGTTGATGGCAAGCTACATTGTAGCCACAGCCGCCCTGGGGCGCACTGACAGAAATCTAATATCCCTGGGGTCAAATATCATGTTCTTTTGGAGCCAGCCACAGTGGCCATGTGAGGACCTGAAGTTTATTAAGTTTCTGTGTTGATTCATTTTAGACTCTGAATTTGCAGGTTGGTTTATGACCAACAGCCACACTACTGCGGTGCTTATGGACCTTTAAAACTGAGACTTTTGGAAATGCTGCTAAGCTACTTGGAGTTTGAAAATCTTATCAGCGTATTACGCTCTTTTCACAGTCATCATCTCCTCGTGCTTCTTAGTCACTTTATGTAACCATTCTTTAAAATCATGCATCTAGGCAAAGGAATTCATTTATACCATCATGGTTCTTCCTCCCCATCAAGAAATCAAACAGTTTCAGCTTCCTGTTTACGATGGCAGATGCATGTTCAGTGTACTTGAATGGTCATGTGACTGGTTCTGCTATCACACAATGTGTGCAGGGATGATGTGTGAAAAAACAAACTGAGAGGCAGCAACTTTTAGTCCTCTGTCACTGTTGATATATGATGCATTCAGGCACAGTTGTGTCTGTTGGTCAGTGTTTAGAACAACACCCACTACCATCACATACCTGAAATGAAGCAAATCAATCTTTTTTTTTTCTTTGAAAGCAACCTGGCTGTGCAGAAATCTGATGCCACATCATAAACCTTTGTTATTCTGTGCTTGATCACTGACTGACTGTAAAAGATAAGCAGTAACTTGTAACTTTATTTTCTATTATTTCACCAAATATCAACAAAGAATTGTGGCTTCTTTTTTTTGCCTTAAAGTGTTAAGAAACGTTGGCATAACTGCAATTCCTTCACTGCAAAGGTCTGCTAACTTCCTGTAGTTTGGAATCCAGCTCTGAGTATGTTAAATTCTTCAATAAAGTTTGCTGGTTAAACAAAAAGACAAATCATTCCACACCCACACAGTGCTAACAGTCAAAGCCTCTTTCTGTTCTCAGCCAGTAATCCAGTTGTTGGACCACAGTGTGTGGCTATTCTACCTAATACCCACCTATCTAGTTAGCCAGATTCTCTGTCCTATTGTTCCAGGTCTTAAAATCCTCTCTGAGAAATCCTGTTACACTTCAAATGTTATCCTGAAGGCTCACATGAAACCGACAGTTTGGCATGAAACAGGCGCCATTTTCAGAATTATATACAATTATTTTCAAGGTGAGACAAGAACCAAAACTTAGTTTGAATGTCAGGGTTAGTCGGTCCATCTTTTCTTTCAGCACTTTCAATAAACTTGTACTACTAATCTAGGATGTGCATGATTAACAGTGTGGGAAGTTTTTAACCATCTTTGCTTCGTGTCGTCGCAGATTCCACCGAGAGCTAACGAGGGGAGCCTCTTCTGACTGGACTGTTACCACTGTTTGGCACTGGCACTGGAAACTAGCTGAATAATCGGACTCAGCTTTGCTCAGATTTGTCATTTTTTGCTTTCGCATGGAAGGCAACCTTCAAAGTGAGAAACTGTACTGATCATTTTCCATTTGGATCACATTAAATGGGACCCAGAGTGCTGGAGCTGTGCAGACACTGAGTACTACTTGATGGTTTTTCTTTGATGCCCCTAAAGCCTTACATGTCAGACTAGAAGTAGTGGTACTGTACAGTCTCTCTGATTCACCTGTCGACCCCCGTCAGGCGTTTTTAAATGAGATTCTGTATATGCTTCACCATTACTGTTCTTATGGTCTGTTGACTATCTCGTTTGTGTTTTCTTATTGAAAATGTTATCCCTTTAATAGACACTCCAAAGACAAAAACAGTATATGAACAGATTGAAGTTATTTTCTGGATCATTGACCAACTTCATGTACATGCTTATTTTTTTGGGACCTGTCAAGTACATGCTTTATTAAATTGAGTTTGGTCATTTGTCATTGTATTACAGCTGTAACCATGATATCTTTTGTCACGTTCCAAAAGTTATTTTTATTAAATCTGAAAAAGAAACTACAAATTATGATGGCGATACACAGGTATTTTTTCTAGAAACTAAGAAGTAATAATGATCTGATTGGTGTCTGAGTACCAGTATGTTCTATCTATAAACTGCATCACCAATTTCTGTCCTTTCCCTGATGAAAATCAGGACCCAACAGATTCCATTTGTTCTACACCAGAGGTGTCAAACTCCAGTCCTCCAGGGCTGATGTCATGAAACTTGTAAATGTCTCCCTGCTGCAACACACCTGAATAAAATTAGTAGGTCATTAGCAAGACTCTACAGAACTTGACTGCATGCTGAGGTGGCAATTCAGTCATTTGATTCATGTTGCAGCAGCTCATGAGTGAATGAGCATGGTGCAATAAAAGTACATTTTTACACTTACATTAGGAGCTGCCACCTCAGCATGCATTCAAGTTCTACAGAGTCTTGCTAAAGACCTGCTACCTTTTTTCAGGTGTTTTGCAGCAGGGACACATTTACAAGTTTGACATGACATCGGCCCTCAAGCACTGGAGTTTGACACCCCTGCTCTACACCAATGGTTGCCTCTGCAGTTTCTTATCCCCACATTAAAAAGCCTTAAAGAAAACCTAAGGGCTTATGCTCCTTACTTCCTGCCTTATATATACTGCTAGAGTGGCCAAAGTTTAAAATAATAAAGTCAGTGTATGTAAAAGTAATCCATGTGAGCTAATAGCTCAGGTTTCACACTGCAGTTCAGTTTAGCATTTCTTTTTCTTTATTCATTTCTGCTTGCAGCTTCATCAGCAACTAGAACAACACATTGAAATCCCACCTGTTAGTGGTTAAATTGTTGCTAAAGTAGGTTTTGAATACTTGTGCAGACATGCAGTGCCAAATTTGTGGAGTACTTTGTGGAGCACTGCAGAATAGTTTTTCCCACAAGTGACTATTATAAAGGCCAAGAGAAAACTTTGTTAATATTAGATCTGTATTCTGGTATTCAACTAATACCGGAATTCTGTTAGTGATAAAAAAAAAAGCATCAGGGAAGAAAATCCACTTTCTGTAGCAAGCAGAAAGGGAGATATGTTCTAGTAGATGGCTGCCAGCGCCAAAGTTGAAGCCAGTTCTTGATGGGCCAAAGAGAGCATAACACAAATCTTGTACAAAATGAAAATAGTTATAATAGTATCGTTTTGCTCCAAGCAAGAATGACTAATTCTGCCATAAAATTCTCCACCTTAGCTTGTGTTTGTGCCCACAGTCACTGCCAGCAATGTGTCACTTGTCGAAGACATCACATTTGACAGGCTCGTGAATGTTGCGTGTCATCCAATTCTGTTAAAGCTTGCTGCAGTATTATTAATGTTGACAACATATCTGACAAACAGAGAGGATTCTGTCATTAGCGTCCGCTAATTCATGCATAATGAAACACGCTGAGGATTAGTCTAATTTTCCTGCATGGTAATACGCAGGGTCTGCGGAAGTTTGCGTGGGGGGGGGGGGGGGGGGGGGGGGGGGGGATTTTTTTTTTTTTTTTATAGTTCCAGTCAAGCATCTCACCGAGTCATAATGGGATTAAATGAGTGTGGTTAGCTTAGTACGTGTCAATATGCTCATGGATATGGTGAGAGTACATTAAACAATTTAACATGCCTGTGCATCACTCACTTTAATGGAAATTAACAAGAAAACATAAACAAGTGGTGAATATACAAAAGCTAATGTTTTTATTAGTTATTTTATTGTTTTTTTGTATGTTCTGACGTGTGAATCAGTCCAGGCTAGACGCCAACTAGTTCATTAATCTGGTTAGCGAAGCAGATTGCAAACAATTCCTCATGCTTTCTTTAATGTGTATTTGTATGTTTGCATGTGTCCCAGCTCCAGGACGCTTCAGATTCATTGTGCTGTCTCTGTCAGAGTCTCATTATAAGGTTGATTAATAGAATTACGGGATAAATATGTGTGGAAATCAAAGTTAATACTACTTCTAGACAGAAAAAAAGAGATAAGATTCAGAGAACATACTTAGTATTTACTGACAGCTGCATTTTAATCATAACTGAACACTGCTTCACAGCAGCTTATTATATGCCAACAAAGGATGGCATGTTGTTTCCAATAAACAGAAAATGTTTGCTCAAACAAAGCACGCCTAAAAACACTAAACTTGATTTTCATTCACTTATTCATATACTGCTGCCATTTGAGAGGGTTGGCAACTACTAGGAGCAAGTTGCAATGTAGTAGTCACGTCAGCACATGAAGGGTCCAGGGACTGAAATACTGAAGCACCTGAACACTCTGATCAGTGGATAGAAACATCACTACAAACTTTTGACATAATACTGAAATGCTGACGTGGCAAATGTGCTGTTCCTATTAATGATGGGTGACATCAACTTCATACGAAGCCCAAAACATGATCAGTGTTTTTAAAACAAAAATCAAAACAAATTAATTGAACAATGAAGTATTTTTGATTAAAACTGTTTATGCCACTCAGCATCACAATTTCTCTGATATTCATTTGTGTGTGTGCACTTTTGTTATACTGATACAGACATGATATTCAGGCAAGATAAACAAACTATAGATCAAAACAAGTTTTGAATGGGACCCAAAAATCTGTGATGTTTGGTATGAAAAAGTACACCTGTGTGTGCTCTCTGAGGAAATCTCAAGAGTGCCTAAAGTAAAAAATGTGCTTAATAGCTGTAAAATCTGCTCTGATGCATAAAGGAGATAAGTTGTTTGTTGCTGTTCCCAGTGATGAAAATAGAGCTTCAAAGAACATCTCAGGTCTTCAGCGTAACATTGCATACGACCAATTCAATGACGCAAGAAATAATTCCATATAGTGAAAAAAATAAAATACCACAGCAAGTGCAGTATGTCTCTTCACATAACCTCCTTTTTGAATGGGTGTTCTGCCAGAAACTGTTAAGTGGCTTCCAGCAAATTCATTAAATAACATAAAAGGCAGCAACCTACAAAGCCTTAATCCAAAAAATAGGTCAAGATTTTTAAAAACAGTTTCATTTCTTGCGTCCTTTTTATATATTTTTACATTTTAATTTTAATTCAGGTAAGTAGATCTTTATCCATAAAATATATAACACGCGATTGTGTAGAAGATGCAGTTTTCATCAGCAGTAGTTTTTGTTTTGTTGAAGACTGTAGCAGCACAGAAAGGATTCAAATTTAACTCAGTCTCTTTGGAATATTTTCATATCAATGCAGATCTTTCATAGCTGACTCTGAAATCATTTAAACAGCCTATGCACTGCAAGTTCCCCTGTTGCAAAGACAGAGGAAATGCAAACAGCGTTCTTTCCTGCTCTTAAAAAAGACTTTAGCTGACAATAAGCTGTGAGAATTATGAGAATGGTGGTTTAAAAAAAGCTTTCCTAACAAACTAAAACAAATTTTTGTGAGAAGGACAAACTTCTATGGATGAGGAAAATTGTTAGTGTTAAAAAAAAAAAAACCCTTCGGTATTACATTGCTTTTATTTCCCTGAGAACGTTGCGGAAATTCTCCACACAAACCTCCCTGGTCGGTTGCTTCATTGACGCGAGTTCCCAGGCTTCCTCAAACGTCTCCTCCGAAATATTCACACCAGCATTCCTGAAGATTGTTGCAATCTGTAAGAAATATGTCAGTAACAGTAAGAAAGATTCAAGCAATGAAGTCAAGCAGTGAAGCTGCTCAGGCACACTGTTGTCTGCCATTTCTTACTCATCACTGTCATCGCTCTGTTATTCTTTCATAAATGGAGTCTGGCAGCCCCCAACTCTCTATGGTAAAATATTTTTAAATCTGGCAGGCTGATAACAGAAAGACCATAATATGTATAAAAGACTGGACTGGACTATAGACGGTAACTTTGACGGATTGGGGTTGGTATTTTGTTTGTTGAATCTTTGGTTATGTGTTTGGAACCAGAATGGCTCGTAAATGGACAAGAGTGAGGGGGGGCTACGCTATTAGCTAAGGCTACCAACCTGACTTAGTAAGCTGCATCCACAGATTGTTAATTAGTGCTAACATAAAAAATTCTTGCTTCAATTTAACTGAAAACTCATGAGTGGTCTCTTGGACAGTCTTGTTCAGTAACTTGAATTAATTGAGGTTAGAAGAGTGTCTTGGCACCTACGTGACACTCAGAGCAGCCATGCGCTTAATTATTCCTACATTTGGCGTTTACAGTTTAAACTAGTTATTTTTAAAAATGTTCTAATAAAGCGGGAAATTAGCTGTGGACACCAAACTGGTTTATATCTGCTCTACTTTAAACATGAGATTCTAGAGGAGCTGACACACTTCTGAAGCCAGCCTTAAGTGGTCTTAGAGGAACTGCACTTTCTGGTACTTCTGTTCTGACTTTATTTTTCAGCTCTCTGGAAGGACTCCTGATTACTTTCACCATTTCATTTGCATTTTATACTGTATTTCTACACCTTCCAGGGCTCTAGACTAACTTGTTGCCACGGTTGTGCTGGTGCGACTTTTCTTAGGCGCACCAGCACAAAATTTAAGAGCACCCAAATTTTTCAACTGCACCGCTTAACACCGCAGTTTTACACTTCGCACTTTTTGGGGGGGAAATTTTCTGTCCATACAGACAATATTGATTTGCAAATGATTAACTAACAATCTTGTCAACACAAAGTTCTTTATTTGGAGCACAGTTCTACAAGAAAGATAAGTTACTGAAAAAGTGCTTGTGCTTAAAATGCTTTGGCAATATTGTAGACAATGTTAAACTTAATCATCACATTGGCCTCCTTTGACGACCTGTTTGCTGCTGCCTGTCACTGAAAGGCAGTGGGGAGAGGGGACACTTGGACAGTGCATTTATCGCAGCATATAATGTGTTTTCTGGATACACTGTGCTTTTTCAGCGTTCAGAGATTGATGGCTCCGTGTCAGAGCACTGGCTATGAATTTCAGGCAGATCAGGCCTTAACTTAACAAAAAAGTTATCAATAGTTCTTTTCATCTTTTTTTATTACCCACACCTACATCCACTTCTGTCAGGCCTAGGCTACTCACTAAGGCTGGGCATCGTCACTGATTTCTATAATCCATTCGATTCCGAATTACAAGGTCCCGATTCGATTAGATTAATTTTTACCCAGACAGTCAGAAATATTATAATTCTGATCATTTATCAGTACTGATACATGTGAGGCTTTATCAGAGGTGTAGCATCACAGCAGCAGATGCCTTTGTATCAAAGTAACTGAGGATAAAACACAGAAAAACATGAAGGAGATTTTCCTGGCCTGGCTTTTTCTAGCAGATAACCTTGAAAATATACTGCAGTAGTAATTATGCATATTTTGCATAATTTTAAAAAGTTTAAATTTCTTCAGTATTGAACAGCAGAAATTAAATGACCTCTGATGAGAAAGCCTAAGTAAAAAAACCCCCAAAAAAACAACAACAAACAAACAAACTAAAAACAACAGCGTGATTTTTATCGTGGTGAAAGCAAAACAGCAAAGGTAAGAGGGAATTCATGACGACATTTATTAAATGTGAAGCGTAGTTTGGGTCTTGTTTTGCTGCTGGTTCAGTAAATTTGGTTGGAGAGAGACAAAACCTGCAGCTCAGAATCTAGCACAAAAAAGACGTAAACACAAAGCAGACCGATGCTTCAGAATCAGCGAGCTGTCGGCTTTCAGCCCCGACGGCATGTCCATGCTGTCAGGTGAGAAAGCCGAGAAAGAGAAAGCTGATTCTGATGCGTCGGGTCCAAGCTCTGTGTTTACATCTTTGTGTGGAATCCGTTTACCTGCTCTCATTTACTGTTTGGTGGTTGTTCAAATAGTTTTGTGAGCTTTAACCTGAGATTCTGCCGCAAAATACATTTATATTTAAAACTCGATTCAAGATTTAATGAATTGATATCGCTTTATTCCAGCTACTCACCTCTCTCTATCCACCTGTACTTTCAAATGTACACACGAAATTGAAAAATTTGGTTGCTGGTCGCACTCTAGAGCCCTGCCTTCAGTAATTTCACATTTAGACGTATTTATGCATGTAATTCTTCCACCATTGTGGGGGGACACCAAGTCATTCCTAAGCCAGCCAAGACATGAAATCTCTCCAGCAAAAACTGTCCATAAAAACTGAACAGAATCAGTGACAAAAGGCAGCCCTGGCAGAGGTCAGAGTTCAGCATCCATGAGAAATGAGTTTGACTTACTGCCAGCAAAGATTCTGAATTGATCTTTAAAAAACAAAGAAAAAAGAAAAACTCAGACATAAGCCTTTCTTAGGCAGATACATTATATGGGCCAGACTTTGATGCAGTAAATGAGATTACCCACATCAGTGGTGTTTATTTTATGGAACAGACCCCATTGTTGTGCATCAACTGACCTATAGTGTAATAACTTTTTAAACGCTTATCTCACTTATCCTAACTTCAAAAGCACAATGCTGTAATAACTTTTTTCCTCTGTGTCAGAAAAAAAATGTAAAATTGTTTCTGTTGGCAAATAATAATAACAATAATGTTCTTTTTCATACAAATAATAAAAGATGGTGAGATTTGAAAGATAGACAGTGCCACCCCAGTCTCATCTATAGGCTGTACCTCCTCCTTGCTGCGAGGACAGAAGAAATGTTCCTCATAAACACCTTGCAGGGCATGAACTGATGGATGTAGAAGATCTCCAGCTGTGGATGTATCGCCATAATTGTTTTTGTCACTGACTCTTTTAATGCGAGGAGCTGGAAGATCTGAGCGCACAGATGGGATCCCGTATGTACGTCCATCTATTTAAAGAGAGACCAGATGATGTACAGGGAAGGGAGTAAAAAGTAAGCAAACTACGTAAAACATTTTTAAAATACAAAAGGATGTTTTCAAATATGCACAATCTAAAATATCTCATGTATTTGATTTTATTAAAAATGGCTGGTTTTGATGAGTTGGTACGACAGTGATTTGAACTGTGTCATGAGGAAGATCTGTGTTTAAGAAGAAGTGAATGACAGTGGATTCCTGGTATATTCCTTCCTTAATCTTGTCCAAAGCGAGAAGCAGCTTTAATAGCGCAAAACATATTTGTCAGCTTAAAGTCTCCTGACTTACCTGATGGGAAACGACCAGCGCCTGCAGCCCCGATGAGGGAGGAGGTAGTTCTGAAGTGGTCTGGGGCTGCCCTTGTCTGCCTAAGGCTTCTAAGAGTTTTCAGTGAGCTGCCTGGCTCAACAGGCTGCAAGTCCTCAAGATCAACCAACCGACAGGCATGAAGCTGTGCTGTCACTCTTTCTATGTCACCTGGAGCTGAGCTGGTTTGACGCTCTGCAGATAAATTAATCAGACCAAAATGTAAAAACTACTTAAATCTGTCGTCTTTTGGCATTCCATATTGTCGGTGGTATCAGTGCAGTTTTAGTTCTGTGATGAAGCATAAAATCAACCGATAGATTAAATTGCCTTCTTCTTACCATTTGCAATAATGCACTGCTCTCGAATGTTGATGGGCATTTTGTCTTTCCAGTTGAGAAAGTTGGCAAACTCCAGAAAGTTGATAAACCCGTCCTTGTCTGTGTCACAGTAGTCCATCAGGTCATCCAGGACCGACTCACTGACGTTCAGCTGAAACTGATGACACACTGCACGCAGGTCCTCTTTGTCAATCATCCCCTTTCCTTTCTGGTAATTAACATAAAAAACAGATTCATAATCCCTATAAACACATTTTGAACATGTAGAATCTGTAGGCAATGAGCAAAATATTTGGTACTGGTTTCTAGTTTCATAAATAACAACCCTTTGAACCCATACAGACTTCGGTATGTGTTTAGAAGTGTGACACAAGTCTGCAAAATGAGAATTAAAGCTCTATTACTTTGAAAATCATCTTACCACAGAGTCACACATCACTGGCTTTATCTTAAAACCAACAGCTTGACTTCCTTACTACCAGCACTTTGACTTATCAAACACAAGTTGGCAACCTGTTGTGAGTCTATTCATACCTTGTCATAATGTCTGAATGCCTTTAGCAAGGAGGGGAAGTTTTCAAAGTTGACCTTCTTGAGGTGATGCCTCACTGCATTCACCAGGCTGCGCTGTCTGTCTGGGCCTCTCGTGTACTGCCGTGGACCTGTGGAGTAGATCAGCTCTCCAATGCCTGCAAAGGAAGTATTTGTTGTCTTCAACTGAAAAAGCTTTTTCTAAGGACACACCAAATATTCCCGTATGTAAGGCGGGAGAACATTTTTATACAAAATTTACCAAAATCATCCGGTGGTAAGACCATTCCAAACGTGTGATCAGGCAGAACAGGCAACGTTTTTTCTCTCCTGAAGAACATGAAAAGAAATGGGAAAATTAAATAAAATCTTAGTGAGATAATTACAGGTCTCATATGTTTCATTACAGACAGTTTAAAAAAAAAAAAAAAAAAAAAAAAAAAAAAGTACTTGACGATGGTTTTGCCCATTTGTTGTGCTATCTTCTCTCTGTTCCCAGATCTCTTCCAAGCAGCTGGATTGTAAAACCTAAGAAAAAAATATGAACAATTCGAGTTGGCTTTCACTTTTTAAATTAGAAGGACAAGGAGCAGATATGCAGTGTTAAGGAAAAACAAAAGAATTTGCTGCATGGCCACTTTATTTCGGTGCTTACTTCTGTGATTCACCCAGCCAATGAAGAGTTTTGCCAAGATTACGGCCATCGTTGAAATGAGGTGTGAGGATCCCAAACCTGCTGTCTTTACTGTAACGAGTCCTGTCATAATTTCTATTAATTTGTTCACCTGGAATAAAGTAAGATAATCACACTGTGGTGAAAATGATGAAATGAATTCCAGAAATAGACCGTTAGTGGAAAGAGTAAAGACAGCATCAATAGTATGATTTTCTTCATTCTTACCAACAAAATAGGCATTACGGCTACGGATGTAAGCATCATGTGCCACCTCAGCTTCCCTCTCTACCTCCTGTGCTGTTTTTGCAGGGTTAATAATCTCACGCACACCCAAACCTTGATGAAAGGAACGGGAGATAGTCAGAAAATATATAAAGAAATATAAGAAAAATATATAAATATAAGAAAACTTAGAATGTAAAACAAAAAATGTAAAAGTTTTAAAATGTTTCAATGACAGCACACAACCATTACAAACTTAGCCTCCTGGGACCTGGTGTCCACATATGTGGACATCACATTTTGGGTTGTCTAGACCAAAATACTAAATTTTGCCCTACAAGAGCCCGATATCCACTTACAAGGACATTATACTGCCACTGTTCTATCAAAATTTAAAGTGAATGTCCTCATATGTGGATCACATTTTTCTTAGAAACAAAACTCAGGTAAAAAAATAAAAGAAAATCACGTAATCCTTTGTTTTTACATTCATCAGGTCCCAAATAGCTCAAATAGCAAAGAGAAATTAAAAATGCATGCCATGAGTTTCGGTCTTAGGAGGTTAAACCAACTTTCTTGTTGTTTTATTAGCTTTTGACTTATTTAATGTTATACATACCTTTTACTGTTTTTATGCCAAATGTAGTTTTCTCATTACACAATGGGGGGAGTTCAGAACGTTGGACACATGATCTGCCTAGAGGAGCCTTCTTATTTGAGGCATATACAGATTCACTTAGTTCTTGTAACTTCTGCTGGAACAAGGTCTTTGGGGATGGATTTAGCAAGCTTTCACTCTGTAGGAATGATGTAAAACGATTATTGTCAGTCAGTATTCTAAATGTGTCATTGTATACTTTAAATTTTCTACTCAAAGCAACATTGTGCACCAGCTTCCAAACACGGTGACATCACAAAACAGATGTGAATACAGAGAAAACTCCAGAAAGCAAATAGAAAAACCATCATCAATGTCTGCTTCTTAGGAAAATTCAATTTGAGGGGTAACATAAAATCATGAAAAAAGCAAATGACTTACTTAGGGAAACCACTATAATACAGCAGTACAATAAATGCGTCTGACAGGGGTAGATCGTTTTTACTTCCAACATACAAACGTACAAATACATCCTCTTGCACCGCTTCGCCTCTAATGCCATGTGCACACAGGCAGGTCAGAAAAGAAGGAAAATGGAAGAGAAGGTCCAATATTAGGCTTTTTCATTCTACGACAAAGCCAGTAAGTAGTGAGCCAGTGCTTTTTCAAGTGTTGTTGATCATTTCCTAAGTAATCCTACATTAATATTTTCCATCCCTTATAATTTGTTGATCATTATCAATCTCAGTTGATATGTGCTCAAGTCCAAAAGAGCATCCCAAAACACAGATACTGTATGTGTGTCTGTGAAGGTTCTCAGTCATCCAGGTCATTGTAGTCAAAGGAGCTTGGAAAGAAAAGGGTCTGGACTTCTTTAAGTTGCTTGAAGACGTTTCACCTCTCATCCGAGAAGCTTCTTCAGTTCTAAGGGTCAAATGGTGGAGAGTCCCAGATTTAAACCCAGTGGGAGTTTCCCCCCAAAGAGGGACAAAGGACCCCTGATGATCCTCTACCTAATCACATGAGCCAAGGTGTGAAAGCGGGTGTGGGTCACAATCAGCCAGGGTTTCGGGTGAGCTCATTGTGAAACCTGGCCCCACCCTATCATGTGATTTCCTGAGGTCAGATGGCCCAGGATGTGAGTGGGCGTTAAGGCGTCTGGGAAGGGATCTCAAAACTGGATTATAGATGGCAGAGAGTTGGTGTCGTAAACCACCGCCTCTGTTCAAAGATGGTCGCTCACAGGGGACGTAAATGGCTTCTTTCACTCCTCTTTCAAACCATCTGTCCTCTCTGTCCAAAATGTGAACGTTGGCATCCTCGAAAGAGAACGCCCAATTAAGATAACCGCATGTTTTAAGTGCTTCCTTTACATGTGTGTGTTCCTTCTTTTTCCCTTCAGGCTTAGAGGGAACATGTTCTGCCCGGTGGTGTAGGGTCCTAATTACCCCAAGTTTGTGTTCCAGAGGGTGATGGGAATCAAAGAGGAGGTACTGGTCCGTGTGTGTGGGCTTCCGGTAAACTTCAATGTTGAGGTTGCCATTCTCTTCAATGTGCACAGCGCAGTCCTGTATACTGTATGTGTGTGTTTTGAATGTGCACAAAAGTAGCCTTATATCTGATATCTGCACTCTAAAGCTTGTCATAAATCATGAAGAGTACAAACAAAAGTAAATCATACACATTTGAACACAAACTTAACAGGGATAACAAAAACAGAATAAGTGAGAGCCTCACTGTATTTTAATCCAGGATAGTTTGAACTTTTGCCAATGTTTTTGACATTTTTTTTTTATCATAAATTGATGTACAAAAGGTAAAAATTCACATATGAGCATCCTCCAAATCTTGAAATGAAATCTATTACTACTTTATCAACTGTAAGGTGGTGAGACTTCCTTCCTTCCATACTTAAGTCACTAAAGTCAAAGTCAAAGTCCAACTTAAACAACAGTACAGTTGTACACAGTTACATACAGGATATTATTTGTAGCAAGTGCTAGTTTAAGTGCTAGTTCAAGTGTAACTTTTTATTGTGATTGCACAGTCATACTTTGTAAAATAGTGAAGGAAATTGTAGTACTACCATACATCAAAGATGTACAGCAGTATAAACAAAACAAAATAAATAAATTCCATATATATGGAATAAAAAATATACAGTGTGTCCAGAAAATTTTATATACTATATTATATTTAATTTTCTGCACTGTATAAATGCCATTTCATTTATTGTGTCAATTCCATTTAAGTTATATGAGCCTTAAATCCACTACCAAGCAGAGCAATACATGAGTCATTGGTCATGATCTAAACAAAATATCAACCTATCAAATTTCAGTTTAGTTAAAAACCTTCCCTGTTGTCCCTTTAACAATCACAGGAAGCTCATACTCACAGTGAGGGGTGCTTTGGTGATGACACCATGAACAAGAGTGCTGCCAACATCTGGGTCATTTGCCTTCCCTGTGTGGACTCGGATAGTTCCTGGTCCGGGCTGGTTGCTATTGCGGAATTTCCTCACCACCGGTGGAGTCGTGGGCTGAAATTTACAGGGAAAGAGTTAACCCACAATTTCACACATTTTGTCTAAAAAAAAAATAAATCTGATTAATAATCCCAACAGATGTAAAACAACTGTTTTAAACTGAGATAATAGATAGAGACGTCCAAAGAGCTTCAAGTGATTTTTCGGGGGGGGGTTTCACTTGGAAGTTATACTTTCCAACAATTATCCCCACTTCCGGATGCTCTGAATGCCATGTCTAAACACATAAAAATGAACTCACTCTTTCCACTTCTCGTAAGCAGATTTTGACACTGTCTCCTGGAGGTATTAATTTCCCGGCCTGCATTAAAGAAAAAAAAAAAGTTCACTATGGTTAATATTAGAGAAATAAAGGTCTATTTTACTAAAACAATACAATAGCAGTACGATAGCACAGGATAAGCTATCTTAAAATAGACTTACTTTCGGTATATTTCGGATTCTGTCAGTACATTTCACTTCGCTAGACGTGTTAATGTCAGTCATAATGAATTTAGATAGAGCCTTTGTAAAGTTTGTCTCTAACTAGGTATGGGAAGTTTTTAAGGCCAAACGGGTTTCTGTCGTGCTCGGACGCAGAGCTGTGCACCTGTTTAAGTACCGTTGCCTAGCAACATAGTTCAGCAATTCAACTTAATACTCTAGTTTGGTTTAAAATACCTTTCAAGCGAATCAAAGATTGTGATAACCAATGGGGAGACCATGTGAATGACTAACTTGTCCAAAATAAAACACATTGTCTAATGTATTTATTGCTTTGAGTCAGTGGCATTAACCTTGAACCGCAATCCCTGCTTTTAGCTCACTAGCTTAAAGATAAAAAAAAATGTAAATACTCTCTTTTGTTATTTTGGAGACAGACATATTTCAATAAATTTGGTATGAATCCTGGCGTGTGATTGGTTGGCCACCCTGATACGCAGGCGGATTGTGAATTCCAGTCATACGATCTGTCATCATCCTTCGTACAATGCGAAAAGGGAAGTTGAAAGAAGTGGGAGAGCGAGATCGCTGAGCCTTATGAAATCTAACGTTTCAGCAGCTGGTTGGATACTCGACACACTGTGAACATACGTTGAAGTACTGCAAATACTGTCCTGGAGATACCTTTACCATTAACTACGCTCCTGTTTTTGATAGGTAAGTAGCTAATATTAGCTTTAGCTGACTAGCTGTAGGCTATCTGGAGGGCTCCTCCCGATGCGGCCGCAGCTGAACAACGTTAGCCTGCCCAGTACCTATTATTTGGCTAGCTAACATTAGCTAGCCGACACTGGAAGGGCCGTACAACTTAGCCTAGTTAACGTTGTTCTGCTGATAAATCTGAAGGTATCATCACGTTTAGATCACCCACACATTAGCATTAATCCACTTTTACTCTCACAAACAGTTGCAGTTCTCTTTCAAACGCTGCTTGATAAGCTACTTCACTAATTCACCGTCACGGAGCTAACGTTAGCTAGCTGTCACTAGCTGTACACACCCAAATCTCCATCATCTGAGTTTGAGCATTTTCAGAACTTATGTAAGTGTCATATTTAGTGCGTATAAGCTTGATTGGTATGCTGCTACCCGCACTCATGCCAGCGTTAATCAAGCGAAATCATGCTTTATAACAAACGCAGATTGGGTTTTGGACTAGGCATTTTGAACTTATGAGCTAGCTATGTTGCTAACGCTAGCAGTTGCTACCAACTAAAACGATCCACTCGGCAACAACACAACAAGTTATTTGTGGTGATCTCTGTGTCGTAACGCGATTTCGACGCTCGAAGTTGACAGCAATTATTTTTGGAGCGATGTTCTGTGTTTAGTTTGATGGTGGAAATGGTTAATGTCTAGGTTACAGAGGTAATCTGTTGTTGTGGCTGTTGTTTGTTTGACTACAAAATCATGAAAGACAAACAACAAAACCACTAAATTGACCCAAATACTTTTTCCCACACATGTGTCCAGACTGGTGGACATGTGTCCTCTTTCTGTCTGCCTCACGTAGTTGAAGCCACACACACACACACACACACACGTTGTTTGTGTGTGAGTGTTGGGGTTTTCACTGCCAGAACAGTTGTTGAACTTGCCATTTGTAATTGTTGTTGAACTGGTACAGGGTAATAACGTTAGAGGCACAAGTATAAATATATGTATGACATCAGTTTCCGAAACTTTGAACATGCTGTCAGGCAAAGTTTTCTCTCTCTCTCTCTCTCTCTCTCTCTTTAAATCTGGTATTGCTGCTTGTTACTATAGCGGACATCCAACTAATGTTTGTAGCTGAATGAGAGTCCGGTAATTTGAAATTATGTGTAATGTGTCAATTTGTACCAAACTAGAGTAAGTTTCCATTCATGTTTACGGGATTAGCCGTGGCATTTTGCCTTTGGATTTGGACTTCTTATTTTAAAAGAAATATAGTTAAAACAACATTATAAAATTTAACAGATCAAATATCAATTGCCCTGATACGCAGCTCTATACGCATCTCTATGCATTTAAAAAAGTAGTTTCCAGGAGCTTTTTATGAAGAGTTCTAAAAGCGGTATTTTTAGATTTAGGAATAGTGGTGTGGGTCATTAACCAAAGGCTAAAGCTGAATAATTTAAAACACTGATCAATTGCAGGGTTTGTCCTGGTTCACAATCTGCCTTTTAGGGTTGACAGTTGGTCTGTGTATTGATAAAATGAGCATGTTACATTACTTAACCAGGGGGATGCATTTCCCTTTTTCTTTTTCTTTTTCTTTTTTTGTTTTTATTTTACTTTGGTGGCTTCCAGAGATTTTGTCCTCTCCCCAAAGTGTATTAAATACAGGAAAAACCCTGAACTGGCACTTTGGTTTTTGCAGGGACTAAATGTTTTGCAAAGGCAAAATTACCACATAAATTCTTATTATCTTTCATTTTTGTATCAGTTAATAAGATCTTCTTTTATAATGACACCTTGCTTTATTTTCTTTCTCCTGCTCAGGTGTTTTTCTACAGTTTTTCACATCCCGGGGACGAGACCAGACAGTGTGACATGGCAAGTAGAGGCGGAGCCACGCGACCCAATGGGCCAAACGCAGGCAACAAGATTTGCCAGTTCAAACTCGTGCTTTTAGGAGAGTCCGCGGTGGGAAAGTCAAGCCTTGTACTTCGTTTCGTTAAGGGTCAGTTTCATGAATTCCAAGAGAGCACAATTGGAGGTACGTAATCCTTACGTCATCATAAGTCAGTGTTGGCGTGTTTGTTTTTGCTCTGTGAACAGGCCATCTCTGAGACTTCCAGTAAACCACATAATGGAATATTTACTAAATGTTATGCTAGATAACATAACGGCTACATGCAGATAGCTGTACTAAGAGTCATAGTCCCAGAGCCTAAAGTTCATTTAAGAAGTAAGGCTATAGAATCATCAAGGTGTGTTGGAGTAAAACAGAGAAAGTATCACCAGGGGAAACTGGAACTCCTCAAAAGAGCATGTAGCCAGTATGAGATTCAGTTGGGAAAAGGGGGAATGTGAGGAATTGTCAATATAAAAATGCCTTATTAGAACAGGCAGCTATGCAAATATTTTGGTCCATTAGGTTACTGCGTTTTGGTTATCTTGATAATCTCACCCTCAGCGCCAGGTGACACCTTTACTGTACTCACTACTGAAAATAATCCAATCATCCTGCCATTCCACCACTACTAGTCTGTGTCCAAGGCTGTGTGTTAAGATAAAAAAAAAAGTCCTTTACAGTCAGTGGTCTGCTGGCATTAGCTGATTGGGTAAAAACAACATTTAAGTGTTATTCACAGTTCTCATTTCAGTTAAAACAGAGCATAGTTTTCAAACTAAGGTTTAACATGTGGTTTAAAAGTGCCTTTGAGCAAATCACACCCATTTTGATTTTGGATGTTTAATGTCATCCCCAAAGTCATTCCTTTGGTTTCCAACATTGGGCCATGTCACCTTGACTGAAACACATTTGTGTAGCTCAGTATTTAAAGACCCACTTGTCACTGGTCCGTCTGCTTTGTACCCCTGCAGCTGCCTTCCTGACTCAGACGGTATGTTTGGACGACACAACAGTCAAGTTTGAGATCTGGGACACGGCCGGTCAGGAGCGCTACCACAGTCTGGCTCCCATGTACTACAGAGGTGCACAGGCAGCCATCGTGGTCTATGATATTACAAATGAGGTTGGTCAGATTCCAGGCTTATGTCTGTGTAGCTGTTGGCACACCTGTTTTCATTTACCTTTGCTAGCTCAAACAACTTTGTTGTCGAAGATGAGGAAGTAGTGGGGCTTTCCACCTTAATATTTCTAAGCAGTGGTTAAGCTAAAAACAGAACCTTATTTTGGTATCCTGACACATTAAGAAATGACTCATCACTCAACAGACAATGTTTTGCAGACAGTGCTTAGACCTTAGATGTCTCCCGGGGGCATTGTCAGGGACGCGTTATATGTCAGCATATTTTCATGACAAAGAGAACATATTATTCTCTGTTTAATATGTAGACAGTGTGCAGGTTAACGATTTGTCCTGTTTCCAATGTTTGTCTGCTTCAACAGCCCTAGAGGGAACCTATTATGCTAATTTCCAGCTTCATGCTCCTATTCTTAACTCAGAGTAGCTTTGTGTGATTCATAGTTCCAGATCCTCCTTGTTTACCTTCTGCTGGACATTAGTGGGTGTAACCTCTCAGCTCTTGTCTAGTCTCAGCTGAGACGAGCTCTTTTAACTTGCTTCCTCCGCCCTTTAACAATAAGAACTTAAGTTGTGTAGCACCTGTAAATGCAGAGTTTACAAAGTGCTGTGACAGCCAAGCAAAAGCAGAATACCAAATTCAAACAGAAAGTTGGACATTAGGTGGAAAACGTTAACCTTAAAAATGGAAGAATTCTAACAAAAAATATGGAAGAAAATTAAAAAATGAATCTCAAACAATTCTCAGTCCTTGTAAACAAAACGTTCTAACAGCAGGTGGGTGGAGTTTGTGTTCAGTCAGAGCTGTGGGCCTGATGTGACCATAAGGCTGATTAATACTGACAACATACAGGGCCAAGAGTAGAACAGAGTGGCTGAAAGAGAGTAGCCTGAAGTCTGAGATTTGGGCTCACAGGGATTACTTTCACAAATGTCGATGTCGATTTTTGTGTGTACTGTGGAGATCCAGCATAACAATATCCAATGAGAGAAAAAGGGAAAAGCACGATAGATAGCATTTTAAACAAACTGATAAATAAATGAAACAGCTGCCAGTAAGAGAGCAGCTAATCTAGTTTTATCGTACATATCATATTACCTGAAAGTTGCATTGCTTCCTGGCCTGCATGACTAAAATGTGGATGTAGAGAGATTATTTTTCCTTTCATCTACTGTATGTATGTGGATAGGTGTGAGTCATTCTTGTGTAAAAGCTAATACAAGTCAAATCGAATATAGAACAGAGCAGAGTTTAAAGTCAGCATTATTCTCTCCTGTAGGTTTTACTTTAGTGACAAAGTCAGTAGTCGTTCCCCTTATCTTTTAATAAAAGCAAAGCACAGAAAGCTATAAAGCGCTTTGACATTTCTTTATTATTATTAAAGGTGGTAATCTTTTAAAGCACAGGTGTCGAACTCCAGGCCTCGAGGGCTGGTGTCCTGCAGGTTTTAGATGTGTCCTTGATCCAACACAGCTGATTTAAATGGTTAAATGACCTCCTCAACATGTCTTGAAGTTCTTCAGAGGCCTGGTAATGAACTAATCATTTGATTCAGGTGTGTTGACCCAGGGTGACATCTAAAACCTGCAGGACACTGGCCCTTGAGGCCTGGAGTTGGACATCCCTGTTTTAAAGAGATCGGGCTGAATGCAACATTTGTTTATTGTGCTGCATAAGTCATTGTAGTACAGCCTCTGCACACTGTGATGTTTACTGTAATATCTCATCAAAAGCATCACTATAATGATTGTGTCCCCTGGAACTTTTTTTAAAAGATAGACAAATCGGACATCATGGGAAAGTCTCCCTGTTATCGTCCATCACACAGGCCTTATTGCTATTTTCACTAATTGAGCCCCTCCACTTACCCCTCCCTGATCTGTTTTCCAGGAGTCATTTGTACGGGCAAAGAATTGGGTTAAAGAGCTTCAGAGACAAGCCAGTCCAAATATCGTAATAGCCCTGGCTGGGAACAAGGCTGATCTCGCAAACAAGAGAGCACTGGACTTCCAGGTTTGTCTTCTTAATTAACTTCAAGATGTGCGCAGAGCCGCAAAGTCATCTTCAAATAAAGTAGACTTTGTGGCAGGATTTGTTGAAGCTAACAGTAAATAATTCTTGGAATAATTGTCGTTAATAATCTGCCGAGAGAAAAACATCCTCTGCTTGGAACATGCCTACTTGGCTTTCTCTGCTGCTTCCTTGCTTTGTCAGTTCAAACTATGAAAAACTAATAATTTTGGTGTAACCTTCACAGGATGCACAGTCATACGCAGATGACAACAGCTTGCTTTTCATGGAAACATCAGCGAAGACCTCTATGAATGTGAATGAGATTTTCATGGCCATTGGTAAGTGTCTCCGCCGCAGGACTTCAAATATGAAGTGAAATACTGCTCGTGACCTTCAGAGCCAGTCACTAGCTGTAGTATTTAAGCACACTGAAATGTCTCTGAAGTATCCTTACTAACAGGAAATGATAGTGGCTGTGCACCTGTCGTGTTGTGTAAATATAATATTGTAGGATTCATCTCAGGGTGTGCATTTGTATGATAAAGTGCACAAGAGGCTCTTACTGCCTTCATCCAAGTGTGCATTTGAGTGCAGGTTGTGTAATATTAGGCTACCGGAATGCACTACTGGGCAGTCGGTTGGCTTCAATCCATAAACCTGGCAAATATTAAATGAGTGTGTGCAGTATTTATATGCAGGTGATCATCTGTCATTAATGAGCTGGATCAGTGAAAAAAAGCCGCTGCAGAGTGTTAGCAAGAACCGGCGGGTTTTAAAGTGAACTGTGTGGTTTGTTAGCAGCTGCTAAATGACTCGTGTATTCACAGATAAATGGTGGATACTTGTAACGCGGGATGTTTGCAACTAGGTCCATAGCAGTTAATCCATCAGGTTCTGAAATTATATGTTGTATAGTGCTCACTCAGTCGTCCATCTTTATCCCCGATTGTTGAAACTTTGTCAGCAACCTCGAGTAATGTTGCATTTGAACAGATATTGTAATCTGAATCTAGTTTTGGTCTCAGAGAGTTGACGCGCGGCTAAGCTTTCATGTTGCTGAAGGAAGTTTGAGAGATGCAGTCGGGACTGTGATGCAGCTTCTGAAAGCTTAACTATATTTAGTTGAGTTTTGTATTTATTTAGTCTACTCGGTGGAATGTCTTGCAGAATGTGGTGTGCCAGCTGGCACTGTAAAATGCAGTTTGAGGTGTAATCACTGAGGCAGTACACAGTTTGTCCACCAGAGAGCGCTGTCAAGTTATTTTTAAATTGCGAAAGGTCTTGATTAGTTGCTCTCAGTTCTGTGGAAGTGCTTTTTGCTTTTTCATCCAGATGTTTTAACTGATGATGGACACACACTGTGTGAGAAATTCTAAACATTTAATAGGCAAAATAATATATTATCAGAAAGTATTTGAGAAGACTATAAGCGGATCAGTCTTTATAAAAGGGAGGGGGAAAAAATGGAAACCATTTGGCTGTGAGAGCGCCACTGAGGTGTGGGGCCACACCTATCTTCCGACTAAACCTTCATTTTGATCCTAGCCACACTCCTCTAAAGTGTCATGACTAGGTCATGGCAAGTTATGACATCGTGTTGACAAAATCTATCCCTGGACAAATTAACACCCGCCAAAGTACTTAGAGACCTATTGTAAGAACTAGCACAAAGGTGGTTTTCACATGTGGCCATGATGAGACAATGACTCACAGAGTAAAAACAATACCAGTCATGTCTGCATGGCTGGTAAGAGCTGTTAGCTGCATTCCTGCCCTGACATTAGCATTGTTGCAACAGTTGGGGTGTGACTGTTCACACAGACATATAGGCTGTGCCAGAAATCAGTGCTAGATACTTTTCAGGGGTTTTCAAAAATACATTTTAGGGCTCATATTATTTGCTTAGTAAGTTAATTAATATCTCAAAGCGACTTCTCATAATGGTTCTTCACCCTGACACGCTGCTTTGGGAAGGAAATTTGGACTTTTGTGGAGGGGCAAAAACAGAGAGGGAGGTCGTGACAGCATTATTGCAAAACCGACTCGAACATGAAAGACATTTTATCTCGAATATATCTCTGAAAGCTAAAATTACAACTGGAAAAAATTATTAGGTATTATCTAAAATGTATCAAAAATAATGGGCTTATTTGAAGTTACTCTTCAAATAATTTTTGATGTAATCACCTGTCAGGTTGTGGTCTTTGCTTGTCTAAAATTTCTGTAGGTGCATTACTGATCCGCTGTCTTTCTCACTGCAGCAAAGAAACTACCCAAGAATGAGCCTCAAGTGACCGGAGCCAGCACCGGACGGAACCGGGGAGTGGACCTGACAGAGACTGCTCAGCCCACCAGCCGCCCATGCTGCGCTAACTAACCCAGCTCTTCCTGCTCATGCTCCCCACACAAATGCACTCTCCTCCTTCTGGCTCCTCCCTTCCTTCTCACCTGAACAACATCTGGACATCGGGCTTCTTGGCTTTCTGACGTCAGACCTGACTTCAACCTCACTCCCCTGGAATAGCTAAAAGACTCTGTATAGCTGCATTTCTAATACTTTTTTTTTTTTTTTTTTTTTTTTTTTTGATGTTCTCTCTCTTTTTTCTTTTTTTTTTTTTTAAACTTTTTTTAAGAAGTGTATATCAGTATAATGGATGCATGTATCACTACAACGCCTAAAGGAAAAAAAAAAAAAGACAAAAAAAGAAAAACACATTTTTATCTCATATTCACTTGGAAGACTAACCCTGGTTAAGAAAGATGAGCGAGCGAAAAACCCGTGAGCGTGTGATTATGTTTTGTATGAGTTTCTGATGAGAAGGTGTTGCCACTTGGCAGGGTCGGCTTCTTGTTGCCCGTGTGTGTGTGTGTGTGTGTGTGTGTGTGTGTGTGTGTGTGTGTGTGTGTGTGTGTGTGTGTGTGTGTGTGTGTGTGTGTGTGTGCGCGCGCGCATGCATATGTGTGTTAATCTTTTCTTTTTGGTTGGGGTTTTTTTTTTTTTTTTTTTCTGTGCTCACTATTTGGAAAAAAACAAATTGTCCCCATCTTGAGGTGCCTGGATTCTCAGACTGTTTGTTGTGAGCCACTTGGGTGTCTCAGTGGTGCCAGGAAATGATTATCGTGCAAACCAACAACCCTTCCCTCCCTCTTCACATCTGTTACACAAGAAGATGCATCCCTCCAGGACTTCATTTAGGGGAGACTGTGGAAAATAAATTTGGGTACTGTTTGGTGTTTGAATAAATTCTAGCATGAAGAAGAAGAAGGAAAAAAGAAACTGTCTTTATAAACATGTGACTCCTGAGTATGTGCAACCATGCATAGAGCAACGCTTGTCAGATTTCTGTACATCATACCCAACAACAAGCCTTTGTGGTGCCGAAAATGTGGAGTTTGACCTAAAATTTGACCTAAAGAAGGCTCTTATGTTGTCATCACAGTGTCATAGTAAAAACTTGGAGTGACATAGAGAGAGAAATCAACAGGAAACCGTAAGAGTGCCGAACATTCTGTTTTGCAAAGACTTGAATGTATGACTAGCGATATGTTTAAACTTTCAGCTTATCTAACCTGCTCTGTTTCCATTCAGGCCAGTAGTCAACCTGCATCAGTTTGGGTAATGTAGATGAACGGAGGGGCGTGGTTTTAAAAATTCAGACAGCATACAAACAGAAAATTGGACTATCACCCCATGTCACGAGTCTGTGGGGGGGAAAAAACGAAAAACTCTAATGTTGTTATAGGGTGCAATGTCGCAATGTTGTCTTCTTCCTTTAGTACAGCTTGCAGAGCTCGCAAGCTCACCAGGAAATTTATCTAGAGATGCCGAACAATTGTACAGTTCAGTATAGGTCTGCATTTTTTTTTCTTCTTTTATTTACATTCTAGACCTTGTCACAAACTGGTCAAATGTTAAGCAGTGGTGGTCTTTTTAGGTATATGTAGTGTTATTAACAAAATCCCTCTCTGGTGTCTTGTTACTTTTCTCAGAAATGGTCCATGGTCGTGTTTGAAAGGAACTTTTATTGCATTGCACAGTGTTGATCATGTTTTAATTATTGATGACTGCCCTTCGATTTTATATGATGGACTGTATTGGACTTGCTAACCTTATGGCTATAAGGAAGTAGCATAATTAACCTAACTGGTGGTCTCTCTTACAGCTCAATGAATTTTAATGATGTAAAAACAGCATTACTAGTGATGGGCTGATCATTTTGAGTGTCTGAATACAACTTAATAAATCCAATAAAGAGGTCTGTTGTACAGCTTTTTGCTCTGAACATGTTGTGATATGCGGAGCAGTCGGACACTGCATGTCAGGCCCATATCCTCGTGAGTATATGATGCAAAATGTCCAATTTGGCCACATGTCACATTGAGTCATAAGGAATCTCAACAAAAATGACTGGATCTATATAAAATACTTAATAACTCATAACGGTCTGTGTAATCCTAATAAACAGGCAAATCAGACCAATCACAATAACCTCTTTGGCCTATCTTAGCTTGATGTCAAACAGAACTGACATTACACCCCTCCCATTGTAGAAGAGTTAGTTAAAGTTGCGTATAATTACCAGGTAATTGTTTTCTAGCATGCCAAATAAACTAAACACAAGCTGTCAAGATTAAAATGATGGGTAGAATATCAACTTTGCAGGTAATTTTGTGAAATTAAAATACTGAATGCTGGATGTTATGGAGACACAAATGTCTGATGTGCCAGAAGACCTGACCAGTGTTCTGCATTATCTAAACCATTTAAAGTCCACACCTCTGTGGCCAAAGCATTTGGCTCCTTGTTTGCATATGCCATCAGCTTTGTTTGGTTTTTGTAGTACAACATGCACATGTGTAAAAATACACCTATATAAACATTACTGACACTAACATTCATATTTTTTCTTATAGACACCATATATACTAAAAAGTACTTTCAGCTGTTCCCTCATTCACAAGGTCAGCACAGCAAGCAGTGACATATTTGAGGTGGCAGAGTCCTGATGGCCTTCCCGACACACCTTCCAAGGAATTTGCATCTCCTCCCAGGATCAAGTGAGTAAGCTCCTGCTTGTATGAAGTCACTTGTATACTGTACATATTACTCATATAATTATTCTAAATATGCAATAATTATTATTCCGTATAGTGGATATAAATGATTACTATATAAGTTAAAAATTCCTGTGAATTTAGCTGTGCATCTTCCTTCTTTGCAGTGACCCACAAATCACTTGACATAGAAAAGGTAAAATAAATAAATAAATAATGCTGAGATATCCTGGTTTATATATTCTGTAGTACAGGTCAGCATCAAAGTCTCAGTCATTAAAATCACAAATTATTAAACTGATCTTAGTTAAGTTTAATTGCAATTTCAATCTAGCGGCAGAATGACTTGCAGCTTCTTCAGGCTGCAAGTCAAAATGATAAAGTGATACATTTTGATGCGTCATTGCTGTGTGAATGCTGCATCTTTAAAAAGCTTTAAAGTGACTGGTTATGTGTATGTGGCTTTTACTATATGGTTAATATTACCAGGAAAAGTGCTCATGCACTCATCAGTCCATTCATTAGCTACACTTTGCTAATGCCATGCTGGTTCTTCGTTTGCCTTAATTCTTTATAGCATAGATTCAGCAAAGTGTTGGAAACATTCTTCGGAGATTTTGGTCCTTCTTGACATGAGATCATCATACAGTTGTTGCAGATTTGTCAGCTGCACATCCATGAACCCCTGTTCCACCACATCCTAACGGTACTCTTATTAGACTGAGATCTGCTGAATGTGGAAACCATTTGAGTACAGTGAACTCACTGTCATGTTCAAGCACCAAGGTTTGGACGATATGAGCCACCACTGTGTTCATAAAGGCATAGACATGGTCAGCAACAATACTCAGGTAGGTGAAATGATGCTCTTTTGGTACTAAGGGGTTCCAAGTGTGCCAAGAAAATATCCCCAACACGAGCATCCCCAATATTTACACCAAATTCTGATCCTACCATCCAAATGTACATACCTTAGGTTACTTGCTATCAGTTGAAGAAGTCCATGTCTGACCTCTGACATCCACAAGATATTTTCACCCAGAGAACTAACGCACACTGAATATTTTCTCTTTTTTGGGCCATTTTCTGTAAACCCTAGAGATGGTATGCATGGGAAAATCCCAGTAGATCAACATTTTCTGAAATCCTCAGATGAGCCGTCTGGCACCAGAAACTATGCCACTCTAAAAGTCCCTTAAATCACATTTCTACCCCCATCTGATGCCTAGGTTAAACTTGAGCAAGTCTACAGGCCTAAAGGCATTGAATTACTGCCATGTGATTGGCTGATTAGATATCTGCGTCACTAAGCTGTTGAACAGGTGCACCTACTAAAGTGACCGGTGAGTTCAAATGTAGTCTACTGAGGTCAACAGCTTGTTTTGTACACACATATTAAATTTCACACCTCCAATTTGTCACACTTGAGCTTTGAGTTTTGGTCTACACCCATCCATTCACACCACCATCCAACCGAATTTTCTCACTTGAGCTCACTTCTTGTCACTTCCAGGCCCGTGCTTCAGTATATATTCCCATCTTCAGCCTCTTCTCTCAGCATCTTGCTCGATGACATCCTGACACTTCAACAATCTCTATCCTTAAAGTCCACATAGATGAGTCATGTGAACTCTCAGCCTGATCACGTTTGGATAGGACTCAAATTACAGTTCTTAAAACCTTATTAACAGCTTGTTCATCGAGTTCTGCCCACACACTGCAGAGGCACGGAGCGGCAGATAGAGAGAAGAGTGGTAAGGCTGTATAATACAGGGATAAATATCCAATTAAATTGGAGGCTAAAGTGGCAAAAAACCTCTTGGAGAACTTGATGATGCTCCTCAACTTGACAGCGCTGTGATAAGAGGTTGATTGCACAAAATTACAAATCATTCCCTACTGGTACAAAGTCAGTCATTTAAAGATTTCAACTTTCACTACAACATCATGGAGAAAGAGTTTGCTCACAGTATTTCTATAAAGTCTTGTCAGTCCACTGAACTGTCAGACGTTCTCAGAAGCACTGTTTCTCCAATTGTAGTAAAATTTGAAACAATGTATATTTTAAGATACTCCTGCAGGAGGTAGAACAAAGCACAGCCACATTTTTGCATATCCTCAAAGGTGTCTGAAGGAATTTTAAGCAAATTGTCATTTAAAAATATTTTACTGTACAATCAGTTGCATCAACAGATATTAAAAGAAAAGAAAAGAATAATAGATAAATACATAAGTACAAAATAGTGCCAAGCTGTTATGATGTGCTCTGTCTGAACTCATGTTAAAAATGTGGATAAACCAAATGATTCACACTACTTATGTCATTTCTAGCATACTAATTATACACTAGTTATGTATTTTACTTCATGTAGTAAATTATTTACTCAACTAATGTATAAGATAAGTAAGAGGTGGTTCATCTTTCGATTGGCTTTCAGAAGATGGGCAAGAAAGTGACTTGTCCATAGTGTTGGCAGCAGAATTGAGTCCAACAGCGTGGAAAAGTAGAACTTAAAGAATAGACTAGAATCCCAAATACAAAAAAGACATGCAGGCAGACAAGTGGAGGATGCCATACTGTACCTCCTACATAGAGCCCACTCACACCTGGACAAGGGAAAAGGCACAGTCAGGATCCTGTTTCTTGAATTTTCAAGTGCCTTTAATACCATCCGGCCCTGTCTGCTTCGGGAAAAACTAAACAGGATGCAGGTGGACCCCTGCCTGGTCGCTTGGATCTCAAACTACCTCACCGACAGACCACAGTACGTCAGGCTGTGGTCAGCAGCACAGGAGCACCACAGGGAACTGTGCTGTCCCCTCTTCACCCTGTACACCTCTGACTTCTGCTACAACTCTGAATTATGCCATATTCAGAAGTTTGCAGACGACACAGCCATCATGGGGTGTATCTGGGATGATCAAGAAGAGGAGTACAGGAGTCTGGTGAGGAACTTTGTCACATGGAGTCACACCAACCACCTGCAACTCAACACCTCAAAGACCAAGGAACTGGTTGTGGACTTCGGGAGGTCCAGAGCAGGTCCACTGCCAGTTCAGATAGAGGAAGAGGAGGTGGAGGTGGTCAACAAGTACAAGTACCACGGGCTGTGGGTGGACAACAAACTGGACTGGTCATGCAACAGGCGTATTGTCTACATCTATCAATAAATCCGTTTATGCGGTGAAATATTTTTATTCAAGAATACATTTCATAGTTGTTATAAGTTGAAAACTGCATCCGTAAAAAAACAAAATTATGTTCTTTTTTTCTGCTTCTTTTGGGCTTTCTCTTCATTTCTAGTGTCAGTGCGCGGCACTAAACCTTATTTACCTCACTGAAATGCTTCAACTCAAGTATTGATTTAGAAAAAGAAAACAAAAATGATTTTTTAATTTTTTTTTTTTTTTTTTTTTTTTTTAAATGACATCAGAAACAGCAGTATGCGACATTACGTGATGGCAGAGCTTCAGTTCATCCTTTGTCTTTTTTTTTTTTTTTTTTTTTTTTTTAATAAATAGGACAGGGGGAATGAATGAGAGAAAGAGGGGGAGAGAAAGAAAGAAAACCAAAGGGGAGAAGAGACGGTGAGAAGGGGGGGGAAGAGAGAGAGAAAAAAAAAAAGAACTCCTGGGTCACCTGTATGGAGAAAAAAAAAAAACAAACAAAAAAAACAAACAGAGGAGACAGCAAACAACAAAGAGCAACATAATAATAGAGAAAACAAAGCACCATCACAATAAACTAGCTAGTCATAGATATCAATATTTACTAAATAATAAACGATATTGTGCAGCACGCAAGATAGACAGCGCACAGTGTGCTTTGAGGCAGCAGCCAAGAAAGCTTTAGTCCGCGTCTGTGAATACCCATGTGTGCATACCTGTGTGGATCAGCATGCTTGCATTCCAAAGGTTTCTCCATGTAATGATCTGCTAGGGAGTGTGGGGGGGCCACAGCCCCGTCCTCCAGGGTGTGAAGCAGGTATGGAGGAGATCAAAACTCCAGACATCCAGAGGCCCCCAGAACACAAGAGACCATGGAAGACCAACAGAGGGGCAGCCGCGCCACTGTTCCAGTAAGAGCTGAGGAGAGTCCCAGATGAGGGCTCGCCCAGCAGCCGCGGAGCAGAAGTCAGGGGGAGTTGCAGTGACGCGCCCGTGAGCTCCGCCGGCCCCCAGCTGTGCCTGAGTGACCGAGCCCCAGGCCGAGAGGCCGGGGGCACCCCACCTCCAAAGGGGCCCGAGCGAGCCCCAGGCCCCAGGCCCCGACAAGCGGCCGCCAAGGAGTGAGCCGGTGTGTACCCGGACGCCCACCCCCAGACACAAAGAACCACCAACACACCGACACCTGAGGGAGTCCGCCACCGGCAGGGGAAGTGGTGGTGGGCGGAGATAGGCCTCCAAACCTTGGAGGGCCTGAGGTGTCCTCATCAGCCAACGGAAAGTGGTTGTCTATAAATCTATGACAACTGGAGGAACTCCGTCTGCTGATGAAGTCTGATTGTTTATTCGATCAATGTCTGTATAACTGCTATTGAAGGGACTTGGTAGTGAAATTGCAGTTTCCACTGGCACAAATTCACTTGAACAAAACTGTCGATATAGATAAATACAATTTAAGAAATTACTTTTTTTTACAACACATATATTTTAAAGCTTCTTATATTTTAAAGCTTAACCTTCTAATAATCTTTGAGTGTTATTCTCATCATTAGAAATTATTGACGTTTTCTGTTTCTTGTCATGTTTAAAAACACCATTACCGACAAAGATGAGTGGCATTCTGCTCTTGTCGCAGTGAAGCCTCGAGCTTTGCCAGAAAATCTTCAAACAAACGTTGGGCCAGAATGTGAGTCACCATGTCACATTCTGCTTCACTGGAAAAGCCGTCGATACACTTCATCCAGAAAGTTAAAGCCGAGCCCTTTGATAAAAAGTTCAAACATAAAATGAATATTGACCACAGTTTGTGATTGCAATCTTTCCACTGGGAGATTCTCACTCCTGACCTTCCACTGTCAATCAAGCCCACCAGATGATTCTGGAAATTTTATTTATGTCCAGGGAAATAACTTGAATCATCCTATGGAAGGAAGTTTCTCCCTCTCTGACCGAATTAACACGGACTTGTTACTGGTTCTCTGAGCTCTCCCTTTGAACAGGCCTTTTTAAGTGGGCCAGAATCTCTCTGGTGGTTTTCTTAGGAGAGGAAGTTTTGAAAAACTGGTCCAGAACTAATACTGTCACTTCGCTTGGAATGGAAGTCATAGCAGAGGGCCTTCCTTTAGTGTGTTACATCTTCAGTGAACCAAAGGGTTGTTTTGGTTTCAGTTTTCAGTCTAAAAAAGCAGCAGTTTTCACTCAAAAGCTGAGCAGCAACCCCCAGGGCTGAAAAATGAAGCCAACAGAGAAAACTGCAGTACCTCAAATGGCCACGTGAGGCTCACTCTAAACAACACGATTAAAGACTTACAAAAAGAGTTTTGGCTACTTGAAGAGAAGCAAACGTTCTTTCCTTTTTAGTTACCAACGGGCAGCAGGATGAACTACAAAAAGAATTCTAGTTGTATAGAAGTCTATACTCACTCTCAGTACTTACTTTCATGATGAGTACATCGTGTCAGTCGTTAGTTTCAAGCATGGCGTTCCCCTAAAGAACAGCAGGGTTTAGGGGACAGCTACTTTGTGATTGATGGTGATCATCGGATGTCTTCTGAGTTAGAGCCATGTCTCGCGCCTCACATCAGGTTTGTAAACACAGAGATGGCGACAGCCAAAATGTGGAACTCGTAGATTCTCATAGAAGTTCTTTTTTGAATCTGCATTCCTGTCTAAATACTGAAAAATCACTCCACGTCATGCCTGACTTGATTCCCTGGATCCAGTCCATATTAGCCTGTGATGTTTTCTCAAGAACTTATTTTTATTTCATGTATATTTGTGAAGATATGATAGAAAATATCAAGTTTTGTATCATGTATTGATAAAGAAGTCTTCCAAAACTTGTGCATTCAGATCCAGAACAAGCTCAAATGTCAATTGTTATCGTTACATTTTCATGCAAATCAGTCCTTCAAAAACAACTTTTTTAAACGAACCACTATCAATATTGTAGCAGATGAAACGTGAAGGTGATGTCGGGACTGGTTTTTGTATCTACAGATATAATGCTCACTTCTCTGGCTTCAGTGAGGTACATTTCTTTTTGCCTAAAGACGCCAAAGTTTTTGATTGATTGATTGATTGATTGAATCTTTATTTTGAACATGTTGAAAAAGTACAACAAAATAAAATTAAAAGAGACAAATGAACAAAGCAAAACAAAAGGAAAATGAGCAACCACAACTCCAAATAACTTTCATGTTCAAAAAGGAGCAGGAAGAAGCACAAGCTTATTTAATCCCACCCCTTTCCCACTATCTAGTATCAATAGACTACAGAAATACCTCCTTGCAATTACATTATATGTCATGTGTATTTTTTTTTAATATATATATATACATGTATGTTTCTATCTATCCATACATACGTATATACACATACGCACATATACACATTTTCAATAACCCCATTAACACCTCAAGGATACACAACCTACAAATATATATATATATATACCCATACCAACATACCCGTGCACCCGCACACACATGAAAATATTAGACAAGAACACCCTATCAAATCTCTACCTTTTCCCTGTACCCTGTAAAAACCATATCCTTAAACCGCTTTTTAAACTGCGCCATGCTCGGACATTGCTTCATATCTTTACTTAGTCTGTTCCACAGCTTCACTCCACACACAGAGATGCAAAAACCTTTTAATGTTGTACGGATACGAGGATGTTTTAAATTTAATTCCCCCCTCAAATTGTATCCCCGTTCCCTTTTAGAAAACATTTTTAGAATATTGTCAGGAAGCAGGTTATTTATTGCTTTATATATAATTTGTGCAGTGAGAAAATGAACCAGATCTGTGAATTTTAGAATTTTTGATTTTAAGAATAGTGGATTTGTATGATCTCTGTAACCAGTTTTATGGATTATCCTTATGGCCCTTTTTTGTAATATAAAGATTGATGATAGCGAACATTTGTAAGTATTGCCCCAAACCTCTGCACAGTAATTCAAATACGGTGCAATCAGGGAACAATAGAGAATGTGGAGTGATTTGTGGTCCAGAATGTGTTTTACTTTACTCAAGATTGAGACACTTCTTGAAATTTTGTTATGTATATGATTTATATGAGACTTCCAGTTTAATTTATCATCTATAATCACACCAAGAAACTTATGTTCAAGTACTCTTTCAATTTCCACACCATCTAAATGAATCTGCACTTGTGCATTTCTAAGGGAATTCCCAAATAAGATTATTTTTTGTTTTACTTAGATTTAGCGATAGTTTGTTCCTGTTAAACCATTTTTTAAATTTTGCACATTTCTGAAGTAATTGTATCCAGCAGCTCCTTTAGATTCCCCCCAAAACAAAAAATATTTGTGTCATCTGCAAATAATACAAATTTTAATATATCAGATGCCTTACAAATATCATTTATATAAATAATAAATAATTTTGGACCCAGTACAGAGCCTTGTGGAACACCACAAGCAATGTCCAAGCATGATGAGGAATGGACAACCAGCTTCACAAATTGTTTCCTGTCACTTAAATAATTTTTCACCCATTGCAGTACAACCCCCCTGATCCCGTACCGTTCCAGTTTATTAATTAATATGTCATGATTGATTGTGTCGAATGCTTTCATGAGATCCAGAAATACTCCAGCTGCATACTGTTTCTGATCAATAGCATTCGTAATCTCTCAATTGATTCGATTAATGCCAGAGTTTTTAAAACTGAATTTAGCTGTCAACCTTTCCACAGTTACCCGGCAGCAAAAATCACTTTGTGAACCATGCAGGATGTGACCATCTGCAGATTTCCAAAGCAGAAAATAAAGAAGAAGTAAAATCTTGGCCACAAACCTAAACAACATGTATTAAAGACTCTGTAACTCCACTGGCCCAACAGACGTACTAGTTTTTAGTGCTATCTGTAAGAATGTGAACTGATTGCGAATGATAGAAATCTGGCCCGTCATATTCTTTGGCGCTGCTCCCAAGGTAGAAATGGAAACTACTGCTCCATTCAGTAAAAGGGAAAACAGCTTCTTCTTATTTATTGAGTGATGGGTACTGGAAATCAAACTCAATTTGAGTGTAAACGTTTAATTCACAAGTGCAATAAACTATGTCAACAAAGAAAATTTGTCTTTAAAGAAAACAAAAAAATGCACATCTAATTTTACGTTGTTCACCAATTAAATTTTTAGACTTTGAAATGGAAAGCAGCAAAATGATTTTTTCTGAGAAATGCATTTAATAAAAAAAAGATCAATAATCAGTGCAAACCTTGCTCCACAATATCTTAATGTTTAACTTTCCTCAGTTAAACATCACCAGTTAAATTTAAACAGAAGTGTCACATAAAACAGGCAAAAAAGCCAAGCGATCTTGTATCAGAAGGATGGATGCGGGATTAAAAAAAATCTTGCTGGTTTAAAAACAGATCGATCCCCACACCAAACGGCTTCTATATAAGCTTTTTATTTGGTGTCTAACATTTAGAGCACAAGGCCCACCCTTAGACGTCTCTGAAGTCTGAACCTTTGCCATTTCATGAAGGGAAAAAAACACTTCAGGGAGGCCAATTTCAGGACCATATCTGGTAATCACCGCAAAGATCCAGGAAACAGAAAACTCCACAGCTCTCATAGGTATGTCCATCCCACACAAAGGATCCTGTAAATGATTGAACCTGTTATGGTCATTTTCAGCTCCATCTATTTTTATTTTTCCTCTCTAATAGAGTAGCTTTGGATGATTCTTCTTTAACCATACTGAAAAAAAAGTAAATTTTAGCTCCCTTTTAACTTCCCTGCCAGAGATGATTATATTTAGGTATAGTTGACTTGCAATCATCTCTATGCATATGCATATCTTATTATTTTAAACCATGTTTATTATTCTGACAGATACCAAGAACAACAAAATATCAGGAAGAAGAAACATGAGAAGCTCAAGAAGTACCAAGGGCTGAGAGAGGAGCTAGAGAAGATGTGGAGTGTGAGCAACAGTGGTCCCCATGGTAATCGGAGCACTCGGGGCGGACCCCCAAACTAGGTGAAAGGCTTCAAGGTCAAAGATTCCCTTCAGGGCCAATGGGGAATTATATAGGTCTGCAAAATGTATTTAGCACACAGTATTAATACATCAACTCGTTTTGTTCTCATTCAGTTAGACACACGCAATTCATCCTTTACCACTTTCATCCAGTACTGTCTTTCATGCTGGTGACCATGTGGGGGCAGCAATGCACTGTATTTATCTGCCATTATCCTCAGTCCACACATCCAAAAGGAATGTTTGACAATAAATACATTTACTGCATTGATATTCACTTCAGAGGCAATCTGTTTTAGGATACATTACGTCTGCAGTTTTTAAGTAGAGTAATTTACCGGAGCAATCGCGTTAGAAAGTCAGCAAGTACCTGCAACGAGAGAAACGTTCATTATTCACAAGACCTCTGAATTTATCAATAAGTGAAAAGACAGTATGTTCATATTGGGAAATTGCACATAAGTCCACAGGAACACAAGTCACTGCATGTCCTGGCTGCACTCATGGAGCAGGACGGTTTTGTCTACTATGTGTAGGTAAAGAACAAAAAACGATATGAAGTCTATTTGGTGCTGAGCCCAAGAGAAATCAGCCATTAAATTAGTCAGTGAGTTTGTTTATATAAGCCATAACATGAAACCGGTTTAGCAGCAACTTTGATTGACTTTGATTATTAACTATGTATCAAATATCACTTTGGTGCTATTGGTGTTGCCAGAAATATTAGTTTTCCCAGGGAAAATGTTTAGA
Source organism: Diplotaxodon limnothrissa (assembly GCF_057381915.1). Classification (NCBI taxonomy): domain Eukaryota; kingdom Metazoa; phylum Chordata; class Actinopteri; order Cichliformes; family Cichlidae; genus Diplotaxodon; species Diplotaxodon limnothrissa. The sequence goes on along the minus strand of NC_140606.1, from coordinate 35,481,127 downwards.
AATGCAAAAGCTTCATGCTCTGACGGCAAAAATGTTTTCATTAAACCGGTCACTGCAGTGAACAGCAAAAGAGAAATATGAAAATGTTATGAAATATAATAGCAACCTTTTCCACCTTTTCCTGCCAATTAACAGAAATGTCATCAGACAGGAAACATCAAAGTGTTGTTTTCTTGCCCGCATTTCATATGCTGAGGCAGAGCACAAGGTGAGACCTCCTGAAAGTCACGGCTGTTGCCTGCTGTGATCTCCATAGCCGACGGCATGCGTCACCTGTCCTGGCTGTCACCAGTAACCCCGGGATGTCGCCACGGTGACAGCCTCATTACAGTGATAACTGTGCTGACTGAAAATATTTCCGTTATGTTCCTGGTGATGTTGTGATGTGCAGTGTTCCAGTGATGGCCCGGGAGGGGCACTTCTGCAAACTTTTAACCTCGGCTACAGGCTGTGAGATATTTCATCCACGTACAACCTGCAGGCTAAAGAGGGTGCAGAGGAAACTGTTACCACAGCGACAAACCACAGCAGCCCCAGCTCATAAGCGCCTGTGGTTTATCACTATGTGGATAGTGCTTATCTAACCCACCCAGCTCTCCAGTGTCTCCCACCTTGGTTACACACGGGCCACATGGTGACATATTTCCATGCCAAAAAAAAAAAAAAGTGTTTCATAATGAGACTGATTTGTTCTACCTGAGATAGAGTTTGCAAAATGTGTGCTGTCATAAGCTGAGATGGGTTTGGACAGAGTTAAGGGTTTGAGAGATGGAGAAAATGTATATATTATAAAGTACTTTTGAGAGATACGTTTTTTGGTTTCTGCTTTAATTTAAAAGTTGGCAACTGAGAGAGAAACTGTCATGATCCTGGGATTTTAGATGCTGTTGAAGTTTAGATTTTCCTGTTTTGGTAAGCTGAGTTATGGGTTCCTGTTTTGATGCCTTATCATTCTATTACTCTTCAACTTAAGTTAAGCTTAAGTTTGGTTTTTTCCTCTAATTTCTGCTCGTCACTTCTCCTGTTTCCAATCACCAGTTAGTCCTTGGTGTATAACTAGCCCTGCCCTCCCCTTTTGTCTTTGTCAGACCTATCATCGTGTTTCTGATCGTGGTTCTGTTTCTCATGGTTATTGTGTTTTTAGGAACTTTATGTTTCAAACTAAACAAACATGTACTAGAGTCTTCTTCACATCACTTCATAACAGAAGCAGGAATATGGTTACAAAGGTTATGTCGCTTTATGGACATGGCATGACTTATTGCACCCATGCACAATAACCTGTGATTTGGTCAAGACGGAGATCACATCAGCACCACAATAATGATAATAACACTGACTCAGTCTGCTATTATTTTGAAATTTAATGGAGTCAAGCTGCCAAAGATATCAGATTTTAACTTAGTAATTATTGGTGTCAACCATTTTTACAGTGATACAGGACATATCTACAGGACTTAGGAAAAACAAATGGCTAGCTAACCAAAGCTAACCATATTAAATACTTTAAAACATAAAACATACTTTTCTTATAAAAAAAAAATCAACATACCTTGGAGCTAAGGAGAGCTGTGGTTATTCAACCAGACCAGCTACAACCTGCAGAAGCCTGAGATTACAGACACAACTCACAGTTGCTCTCTTTAACAGAGCAGCTAACCTTAGCTCGAAGAGTAGAGGCAGCAAGCTGACCACAAATGGGTTATTAAATTAGCAATTAAGTTCTCAACAGTTCACTCAACTTCAGTGCTTCTTTCAACAAGCTTAACTGCAGCTCTGTCACTCAGTCAGGTTTAGTGAGTTTGCTGTGGGAAATGAGTCTCTCCTGCTGTGTGAGAAAAGTTGCTGCAGCAACAGAAAAGTGGTAATCGCTTTACTTTAGTCAACCAGAAAGTGTGCAGAGAAGCTGAGGGTGCACTAAAGTCTCCACTGAAAGAGAAACAGACAAACTAGGAAGATGAGAATTGTTGACATGTGTTTATTAAAATTCTTTAATTATCACAGTTATCATTAATACAGATGTATTATAACAAAGCACTGTTTGTTTGTTCGTTCATCAGAATTTTTAAGTTAAGAGACACTGAAGGTTTTAGTGTAAAGTAGGTGCTAGCATCTCTGTAAAACTGTATAACTGTTACAAGTTAATGTCCACTTTCATCCAAAACTCCACAAATTTGAAAGATGAGCACTCACTGTAGTACTAGTTGGTCCAGGAGGAATAAAAGCCTGAACTCTGAGAGCTTTAGTCCATCTCTCCACCAACTGACCTGACTGAAATAAGCTCCATAAGCCTTACCAGAAGATAAAATCACTCTCTAAGCTGAGCTGTTTTCACTCTGCAGGAAGGTTGTATTAAGAGATTGTGATCTCCCCGCCACCGCCCACCACTGCCACCTTGCATAGTACCAGTAGATCTTTCATCAAGTATTCCCAGCTCCTTAACAGATACTTTCCCTCCATATGGGCCAAATTAAATCTGCTAATGTCTTCTACCTGGGTACTTATTTGGTTCCTTGAGGTGAAATGGAGCAGTGTAAGTATCTATACCCATCCTACAGGCTGATGTATGAGTCAGTCATTGTCATGAAAGCTCTCCTTTTACTAGTTCCCTGTCCTTGAAATTTATAGCACCTTGCAAATGTGTTCATACACGACTGCTCATGGTCGGACGGTCAGACACACTCGCCGTGTGTTTATAGCTCTGTGTTATTCATCAGGGTCAAAGTATTCGTCTCGCTTGACTGACATCTGTTTGAGCCAAATATTAATTGCTTGATAATTGATGTGCACATCATATAGGCAGGGATATTACTGAGGGGCTTAGGTCACTCAGTAATGCACGTTAATGGTTACCAAATAACCTCTGCAGTACTTGATACTGAATGCTCAGGCATCCCAGAAATGATGACTGCTTCATGTTGAATGGAATAAAATAGCATTTTATTGTCATTGTACATGTGCAATGGAATTGTGGATTCAATAAATCATTGAATCATGTCGAATAATAACTCTTTATGTTCAACACTGAAAGCCATGAAGGACTAAAAGTGATAGGCTTGACTTTCACTCATTTGTGATCATTTACTTTGAGTACTCACGCCATAAATGCAGTGTACCACAGATAACTCCAACTATAAACACTTCATTTACTAAATTCCTTCGTTTTAAAACAGTTTCATTTGATATTTTTCCTACTGCTTGTGATTGTGTCCGTGATCCAGAATATCCATATTTAGATGAAAGGTTGGGATGCGAAGCTGCCGCTAACAAGCTTAGTGAGCAAAGTGTTTTTTTAAACTGACGGTGCACATACACCATCTTACTGCGTCCTACTGCTGGTGCTAAGTCTAATAAAATAACCGAATTTTGAGCACTTTCTCCTCCAGTCCACATGTGTCCTCTGGCATGATACTGAAATATCCAAGCTGCATCCATTAGAGTGTGTCTGTGTGTGGATAATTAAGGTAGAATATGCTTGGGTAGAAAAGTGCTTTAGAAGTGCTTGTGTATTTACCTATAGAGAGTAAAATTGTGAACCTGTGCGTTTAACGAATGAAGCTGGGGATTGGTCTGGTGTTGTTACTCCAAAATATTACATATTCTTACTTTTTAGAAAATTTATGCATTGCATTCATTAAATAATCCCTGGAGACATCAATTCACTACATGTGACATGACTTTAGCATTAGAGTGTTACACAGCCTAAAATATATTGTTAATTTTTAGTTAGCAATATAAACCCCTCTTCTAAATGTGGGAATGGCAGATCTTCAGTCCTCACTGGATCCTTGTCTCGCAACAGTTAGTGCAACCTGGCTTGAGTTTATGTTTCCGCTTCCCTGTGAGAGAGATCCGTACCTGTTACTTGAGCTTTTGAAAACTGTGGAGAGCCACAGGCGAGTCTGGGAGTGTCACAGCTGCTCTGATCATTTGGAAACTTTTGTTATTCGCTGTAAATAAACACACTACACTATGATTCAGAGCGCTGTGTGTGAGTCCTACCTGTGTCCAATCCATGATAACAACACTGACTCCAGATCACTGTTTCCTGCTGAAGATCAGGTTCTGGCTGTTTAGCAGGGTTCAACATACAGTGAGCTTTAACATCACTCTGGGTTCTTTGCTAACTTTGTACAGTGGAACACCGGCTTACGAAGACCCCATTTAACGAAAAATTCAAGTTACAAAGGCACTTAACGGCAATATGCCTGTGTAATGAAATCCGCTGGCTCTGATTGGCTGAGCCCAGAATGCCCAGAATGCCTTCTGAATCATGTGATAACCCCTTGGCTTTCGTACTTGCGTTTCACTGTTCCACGTGAAAGACGTATTGTTGTTGCAGTTAGTAATTAGCCTATCGTGCATTAACGTAAATGTCAATTTTAGTTTTAATGTTTAGAATTAAATTCCATAATGTTATGTACATGTACGCGTATGTATGTATGCATACGTATGCTTTCTTCAGCCTCCACCAAGAACTTCGTCTTCAGCCAGCATCGCCTCACTCAAAAGGCGATGGAAAAAGGTGCTTCGACTTATGAAAATTTTGACTTACGAAAGAATTAATTTTGTAAGTCGGGGTTCCACTGTATATATATATATATATATATATATATATATATATATATATATACTGTATGTAGTTACTTTAATGTGGTGACGTCCAGTAAAAACAAAACTAATGCCTCAAGTCTTCGAAAGTTGTAGATTGCTCCTCCTCCCAGTGAGCTGATTGTATGTGCACGGATTTTTGTTTCTATCCACCCATCCTGCAGATAATTAAGTCAACTTTGCAACACAGGTAATAATCTAGCCTTGTAACCGTGATGTGATTACTGATTTTAGCACAATAATGGGTTACATTACTGTGTTGTAGCAGTGGAGCTGAAGTTGCCTGTTAGAGAAGATGATCATCTGCTTGTCCAGTCAGGGGATAACAGTTTGTTTAATGACCTCCTCTCCACCACAGCTTCATAATTGTCCTGATTGAAGCCAATCGCAAAGCCCAATCAGTAAGGGTGTTCCAATCACCAGCTTTGTTACATTGCATTGTGTGGCACTCCCTACTGAGGGTCCTCATCTGGACTACTTAGGTCCACTTTTCGGGGTGACCGTGGCTCAGGGGGTTGGGAAGCGTATCTGTAACTGGAAGGTCGCCGGTTCGATCCCCGGGCTCTCTGTCCTGGTCGTTGTGTCCTTGGGCAAGACACTTTACCCTATCGCCTACTGGTGTTGGCCAGAGGGGCCGATGGCGCGATATAGCAGCCTCGCTTCTGTCAGCCTGCCCCAGGGCAGCTGTGGCTACAATCGTAGCTTGCCTCCACCAGTGTGTGAATGTGAGAGTGAATGAATAGTGGCATTGTAAAGTGCTTTGGGTGCCTTGAAAAGCGCTATATAAATCCACTCCATTATTATTATTATTACTCTCATTAGCTACAAAGTTACCATACCTGACATACATGTGAAATGAAATCCAAGGTAACATTTCATGAATAAATAAAGTTTCTTTAGATGGTCCAGTCATGTTTTTTTAATAGTCACAAAAAAAATCAAACAACCATCAGTTTTAAGTTCTTGCACTGGGTTTCTGTATGCCTTTGGTTCACCCTCAGTAATGATAAATTCTGAGGGTCTGAATTGATCAACAACCTCTGGATCCTACAATTCCCTCAATTTCAGCCCAGGTTCGAGTTTTGTTAAAGCCTCTTTCCTGGTCACTATTTTTCAGCTCCACATTATATCCTGTTCTTTCTGTTAAAATTCAATGAGTCCAAGTTGAGATTTCTCAGCGGAGTCATTCAAGTTAGGCATCAACGGGTAAAACATTTCCCTGTCATAACGTTCAATTGGGGGAATCGGTGCCCTGTCTTTAGATTTTTCTCAGTAACCAGAGCAGCTTAGAAATAAAATCTTATGTTTTTCCTCACACGGATGCATTAGCTCTGGGGGAGCTGGCTCATTCATTTTCCATTTTGTAAAGATCATATGCTTCTCAGTTTTATTTCGTTCCTTTTCCAGCTGGATGCCATTGTAAAGTCATCACTAAGAACTTCCATTCAAAGTCAGGAAGAATTCAACAGCAGCATTTGGAGCTGTTAGAGGACTTCTCATTCACTGCCCTCAGCAGGGTCTATGCAGCTCTTTTAGGCACCTTCAACATTGATTCACAGAAGAGCACAAAGCTTTCTTTACACTGCCGTGTGAAAAAGGTCTCATATGTGCTATGCGGCCATCATTGGTTGATTCTGTGCTATTATGAATGTACAGTTCGTGGGCTGCAAACACCACCAGAGTCAAAGGGAGGAACGTGGTTACACGTGTCAGTCACAGTTACGAGAGCAGGCAATGCTGTCTATATTCATGAGCACTGTGATAACATAGCTGTCAGACTAGGCCTTGAAACGTTTTTGATTGCACTCGTAGTGTTCATGTAGCTGCGTTGTCAGCAGAGATTTTTCAAGAGCCAGATGGAAGGTAATATCCAACAGGGAGACACTTCAGTACCTTTATGTTATTCAATTTAATCTGCAAGTCGGGTCTGTTTTTCAGTTTGGTTACTTTGACCAAAACACATTTAAGTTCATTTTAATTTATACTAAACAAAACAAAAACAAAACATTTACACATTCCTGAGAGCAAATTGATACAATAGTTTTACAATGGTGTTGATAGGGTTAAAAAAAATATAATTTTGGGTCAAAATGTGTAATCTGTGATCATAAACATTTGTAATTTGACTGATTGTGACTGATGAAAAATACAATTGTGCACAGCTGACTTCTGCTTCTTTCTAAATTTATATTTTTCACATAAACATTTATGTTGTGCTTTGTGTTTGAGCGGTCGAAGTCACGAGAAGCCAAAAAATCGTAAATATCTCATTAGTTTTTAAGCTGATTGCTTCTGGTCATGAATTATTAAGTTTTCCTTTTACAAAGTTGAGCAAACCCTGTCAGTGGGTCATTCAAATGAACTCAAGCATCATTAACGCAGCCTATTTAAAGCAATCAGTGATACAACTTCCAGCCCTAGAAACAAATGTAAACACTTCTCTGTTTATAGAGTAAAACTGAGGCTTTGTCAGTGATGGAGAGGTTGGAAAGCCCCTGACCACACAAAAACAGCAACCACGCTGCTCATTGACAGCTTGGAGGCTCTCCTCTCCAAGGACATTTCCAGGACTTTTTTTTTAATGGCATGAAAAATGTTTTGTATTGAATATATTGGCAAAGTGGTGCAGCAAGTACAGTGTATGCAGGCCCTTTACTCATAACAGCACACAGGCTTTGGCACAGCCATATACTTAAATGTACACCATTTCAAATGCAGGGATGAAAACAGTTCGAAATATTCCAAAATTACCTAAAACCGTAAACATAAAGAAGCAACAAACTCTGTCATTATGTTCAGGCTAACCACTCATGTTATTATTGTGCGACAAAGACATAAACGGAAGTTAACAGCTAATGCTGCTCTATAGTACAGTGAGTCATTTTATATTGATATTATAAAGTCAGTTTGTAGCTGTGTTTGCACTGCAGAATTTGTGCATATCACAGGTTTATTGTCCTTTTGCAGTAAATGGCAAACACCAGAAAGGCTATTGGGATAGTATTAACCCAATATCACCAAAGGTTGTGCCTGATTTGATTAAATATGTACGAGTGTAATAAACTTTTCTTATCCTATAGGCGTGGTGATCTGTACATGACACTGCTCCATTTTACAAGTTCTACGCCAAAAAAACTTTGACAGCAGTGGCCTAAATTAGCTTCTTGGTACCATGGGAATTTGTTTTCATGGAAGGTTGGTGAACCCAACTCAAAATGAATGTATATAGGATGTTCTTATTGCAAATCTACCATTGAATACTGCAGGTGCTGCTATTAAAAATCATTCCAGTGTGACTGTGTGTGGGTGGATATGGATGGGTACATGGTTAGTGTGTGTGTGTATGTGCATGTGTTGTGCATTTCTGTGTTTGTACAGTTTGAGTGTGCGTATATTAAGTCACCTACCGTTTGCACTGAGCCTATTTTGAGCTTTAGTGAGTCTCTTGAAAAAACTGCTCTGAGAGCAAACCTTTCAGCGACTCCTCTGCACACTTCCCCTCTTGTTAAATCTTTATCTTTTGTTACTGGAGCCTAAAAGCACTCATCAAAAACACACAGGACACTAAAACCAGGGCGCTTTTAATGCAGGTGTTATTTCAGATTCACAAGCAGGACTGTGTTTCAAGAGGATCGCTGGCCGGGAGCGAGTGTCTTTGTAAACCGTGAATGTCCAGATGAAGTAAAAATGTCAAAGCCTTAATGGACTTGAATGTTAATTGAGGCATTTATCACAATGTTGAATCAAAGCTCTTACAAGGACATGGAAATGGGCTGCCCGGACCTCCCTGGCCCTGCCTGGAGTCCTCGAGGGATTGTCAGTGCAGCTCATGTTGAGTATGTGTTACAACATCCTGAGTGCTGTGGCCTTTAGGGGTTCTCCTCTCGACCGGCTGCAAATGAAAAATGAAAAACAATTCGATACAACTAATGAAAAGTAATGAACTTCTTTCGTGTCGGAGTGACAGGAAAACACAAAGTGATGAATCTGACAGCGTAACCTGGCCAGCGAGCGCACTCCAACTGTGCCAAGCAGGTAGCCTGGCTATAAATCACTTCCCTGTAGAGAGAATTGAAATAAGAGCTGAAGACCACATGCAGCTGAAGATGAAATCATCAGTTTAACAATTCCAAAAACACTGAATGTTTAGTTTGAAATTTCACTGTGATTAGTACCACTGATGCGATTCAGTTTAACACTTTCCTTTCTCATTATTAACTTATATTTATTATTAACTTTGTGTTTTATTGCATTTCTTGCCCCTTCTGTATTCCTGCTGTTTTTGTGCCATGACATTTTCCATTTTATTTTGTGAATCCCTTTATGTGCACGTCTTTGGTTGTTTTCTTTCCTTTGTTTTCTGCTCCACCCTAATCGTTTCCTCGTGTATAAATAGTCCTTGATTTTTGTTTGCCAGCTATATGAACCTATTCTGTATATACAGGATGGACATAGCTAACATGACAACAGCCACTGGTTTGTGAAAAGACCATTTAAAGCAGGGGTGGGGAAACTCCAGGCCTTGAGGGACGGTGTCCAGCAGGTTTTAGAGGTGGCCTTGATCCAACACAGCTGATGAAAATGGCTAAATTACCTCCTCAACATGTCTTGTAGTTCTCCAGAGGCCTGGTAATGAACTAATCATTTGATTCAGGTGTGTTGACCCAGAGTGAGATCTAAAACCTGCAGGACACCGGGGCTTGAGGCCTGAAGTTCCCCACCCCTGATTTAAAGCCTCAGCTTTGTTGCTATGACCATCACCAGTTTGGACGATGATTGGCTGTTGGTACAATTAACATCAAAGTTACTGTAAAAATGTTATTCATCAGATATTTGCATTAAAATTCTCCAAAAGGGACAAACACAGTAGTGAGATCAACTTCAGTGCCTGCTGCTGGCTTATCTGTCTCCTTGTGTGCCGCATTTAGGTTGTCTTTAAAACATCTCTTTCTGCTAAGATTTGTGTGTAAAAATACTGGGCAACAGATAACTGGACAAGTTATCTGTTGCCCAGTATTTAAAAACCAGATGTCTACAAACTTCTAAAAGTTACTGCAGGCTTGTAAATTTGGCAACAGCCATAAATAACTGTGTGGTTATTATTTTTTATAGGCTGAGCAGTCAGTACTTGCTGTAATTCAGTCATAAGCAGATAACCAAGTCGATGAGCTGATTCTTTAACTCCATTGTTCTCTTTGTATGACACTGTGAATAAGGAAATGTCAAATCTATCAAGGATAGCACTCTTTTTTTAATCACAGGAGCTGAAAATGTCACATCATTATGACTCAAGAGCCATGACAACCTTGCTGGAAAAGAATCCTTTTTATATTGTTGGATCATAATGAGCTGTGTGTTTTGCCTACAGCTTCATCAGGCCTGATGATAATGACATACAGGTTTTGCCCATTAAAAACTAATGAAACAAAGCAGATTTTTCTGTGCCAGTTCAGTTTTTCCAGGTTTTTAAGCTATAAATGTTCTAACCATTCTTGTTTCTGTTACCAGCACCTTATGGCTGTTAATTTCTGCATCAACAAAAAGTGAAAAGTATACTTACCTCAACTAAATACCAGTCATATTTTTAAAAACTATTATTACAGCTGAGGTGGTTCGGGCATCTGACAAGGATGCCTCCTGGGTGCCTCCTGGGGTTGGTGTTCCTGGCATGTCCCACCGGGAGGAGGCCCCGGGGCAGACCCAGGACACGCTGGAGAGATTATATCTCTCGGCTGGTCTGGGAACGCCTTGGTGTTCCCCTGGATAAGCTGGAGGAGGTGGCAGGGGAGAGGGAGGTCTGGGGCTCTCTGCTTAGGCTGCTGCCCCCGCGACCTGGCCCCGGATAAAGCGGATGAAGATGGATGGATGGATGGATGGATGGATGGATGGATATTATTACAGTCAGATAATCAGAGCAAATTACCATTTTATTTCTCCCCAGTAGTGAACTGACACACAAAAATCAGCAGCAGCAGCTCAGAGGAATATAACAGTTTGTGTTTCTTTCTATTTGGTGACTTATTGCAGTGTTGCTTAAATTTAATCCCATTCACTTTGCTGTTTTTGTAGCATTTTTTGTTTCTTGACATTTTTGTGTGTAGAAGAGAAAAAAGATGTCCTCATTGTTAATGCTCCAAACAAAGCTCAGACTGTGCAGCACAAGCCCTGAGGGGCAAGTTCACAGGCAGGGTTTCCTTGTGTTAGCTGGCTTAATACAACCTAAAATCAGAAGTAATGGATATCATAGTTTGTGGTCGTTGCTAACCCAGGCTGTCTGTTCCAGGCTCTGTTTGCGGTCACACATAGCGACGCACAGTGCGCCCTGTGCTTCAGCTGAGAGGAACACGTCACACTATGAAAAATCCAAAACAATAATAACATGTCACAAATAAGGCAAGAAAGCAATATTTATTCATACTTCCCCCCTGAGTGCATGCTCAGTGCTGCTGTTCTAAAGCTGCCACGTTAAAAGCTCTGTGACTTTAAACTTGATACATTTGAATATGTTACTCCAGAAGCTCATTTAAGTCTGGCATTGTCCCAAAGTGAAGAGCACCCAGAAAATAAAGTAAAATTAAAGTGAAATCAATTTTCTGCCCCCTGTTCTGTTTGCTGCAGTAAAAGCGTTGTATTGTTATCAGGATGAAGCATAGAAATCTAAACAATACATGCATTTTCTGCATAGTTACTCAACACATGTGAATTCCTGCAGCAACCGTTTGTGCTGTTGTGCTGAAGTCACCAATCTGTGTGTAATATGGCAGACTGGTATCACCTGCAGTTGACTCCCATGTGTTTGCTGTGGGACATTGGCACTAATATGGCTGTGATTGGTTGGGTTGAATCAGAATCAGAAAGACTTTATTTATCCCAAAGGGGCAATTAATTGAAGGCACGTGCATTTAATTGTACTTATACTTTACTCTACTTATATTTCACACTTCAAACACTGCTGCTACATTTCCCTGTCTTTCTGCACAGGCCAGGGCCCATGCTGCCGCCTAAAGGTGGGATTGGCGGCCTACTCCGAATGGGGTCTGGGAAAACAACTGCTGTTCCCTGTTGCAGGTGTCAGCGTGTTATAGAACATAGCTGATCCTTGCCTTGGACTGTGCGTTTTGTTCTTTTTGGAAGTGGGACAGTGACGTGAACTGTTCTGCTTTCCAGTATCAAGGCAACTGTTTCCCCTTAAAGTCAGGTGTTCTCCTGAATGTTGGCCAGGACTAGAACCAGTGTGTTATCTGTGGCTCAGCTGGTTTTCTCATAAGTTAGTGCAGCTGCTAACAATCTATCCCACTCTATATAGGGGCCACTCTTAAAGCATATTAACAGGACGAGTATTAATGAAACGCTGGTGCTGATTTTAAACTCAAACAGCAGGTTAGGTGTTCAGCATGGGTTACACTGATGATTAGACTAGGTTAATAGAGAGACTTTGTGACATTCAAAACTGGCTTTAGGCTCAAAATACAAGTTGGGTCACCTGCCACTTTATTAGGTACATTTGTTCATCTGCTTATTTACTTAAATATCTGTTAATCTAGTAACGCAGTGCATGTAAACATGCAGGATGAAATTCAAACTGAGAATCAGAATGGGGAAGAAAAGTGATTTAAGTGACTTAGAACGTGGCATGACTGATGGTGCCAGATGGGCTGGTCTGAGCATTTCAGAAAGTGCTGAACTGCTGGGATTTTCCCACACAGCCATTACTGGGGTTTGCAGAGAAAGGTCAGAAATGGAGAAAATATCCAGTGAGCAGCAGTTCTCTGGGTAAAAATGCCTTATTGATGCCAGAGGTCAGAGGAGAATGGCCAGACTGTGTCGAGCTGATAGGAAGGCAATAGAAACTCAAGGAACCACTTTTTATAGTCAAGGTATGCAGAACAGCATCTCTGAATGCACAACACGGTGAATCTTGAGGCAGATGAGCTACAAAAGACCACACCAGGTGCTGCTCCTGTCAGCTAAGAACAGCAAACTGATGCTACAGTTCACACAGATTCATCAAAGTTGGACAATGTAAGACTTTGACCTTTTCCACTGAAACATTCAGAGTTTGGACAAATACCATTAAAGTATGGACCCATCCCAAGAATGGCACACTTTGGGCTCCTTATTTCTAGCTGAGCGTTGTTTAATGCCATGATGGCTTGGTAACCATGCAGATCCCTTTATGACCACAGTGCACCCATCTTCTGATGGTTGCTTTCAGCAGGATAATGCACCATGTCACAGAGCTCAGATCAAACGGGTTTCTTGAACATGGATTTAAATCTCTGAGGAATGTCTCCAGCACCTCGTTGCTGAAAAACACCATGAAGAATTGAGGCAGTTCTGAAGGCATGTACCTAAGGTGTACCCAACAAAGTGGTTATTGATCTTGTGGCTTCTTTTATTTTCAATAATTTGGTCTGTTTAAATTTGCCGACTATAAATTAAGTGCAAAAGTAAATAAAACACGTCTCCTGCAATAATTAGTGTAGAAAAGATCATTTGGGATACATTAAATGTAATGTTTGGTAAAAATGGAATTATTGGTAATGTATTGTTTTATTAAAGATAATATTTTATAGAAAGTTTAAAGGTAAGAAAACTGGAGAAACTGGTTGATTACTTAGTCCTCATTTTCTTTTCTGACATTGAACAACAAATAAAAACAATCCCGTTGCTGGGTTCACTTCCTCAGCCTGATGAGAAATGAAAATAAATAGATGCCGAGAGCTTAGATAAAAACAAATACCGAGGATGTTGTTTTACCATTTTCATGCTAATTATAGAGTGTGCAGTGAATTATTAAAAATTCATTTCATGTCACTGTTTGTTGCTCATTATTGAATTCATTGTCTTGAAACAAGCCTTAGATAAGGTTCACTTGGTTTCAATCTGGTCATCAGCTAGAGCAGATTTTCTCTTTTCTGAGTCGCACTCAGACCTAATCTACATTTCAGTGCTCGCTTGGTTGGACGTCCAGCTGTTCGCAGCATTTCCCCCGCTGACAGAGAAGGAGCCAGGCGCTGTTTTCTGCTGATAGCTCTCTTGAACAGCAGATAGAAAAGCTGAGCATCCCACTTACAGATGTTTGTGATCATCGCTCCAGTGAGATTAAATGCAAGCGAGACGGTGGCCAGAGATTCAACTCACAGAGCAGCGGCCTGGTCCTCGGGCGGCCTGCTGTATTGGTTTTGGAGGGCGAGCAGAGCTTTGGTGAAAAGAAGCTCCCTCGTCTGGGTAGAGAGCCAGTTTTCATGCGTCAGGGAGTTTGGGGCTAGATGTGCTACAAACGAGGGGTGAACGAATGAGCTTATGGTTCTATGGAAAAGTTCACACACTGAACAACTGACTTTAATACCTAGTGCAAGAGTTATGGTGTTGTCGTGAGTTGCAGTCTCTCCAAAATGTTAAAGCTCTCAGCCCTGCTTTGGCCAGTGATTTTGTTTCTTGGATGGAAGAAAGCCATCGGGGCTTTGAGATGTCAGACCTCATTGGTGTATTTATGGTGTGTGTGCATGCATGCCACGCTGTCTGTGAATTCTGCACGCTCACTTGTTAATGCTTGTCTGCCACGTATATGAGTTTTTATTAAAGGATGCATTCGTTTTTATCACGCTGTAAAATGTATTTGTCTTGTTTATTTTGACAGAACCGGATTAATGTTGGCAGAAAAATGTTAATGGCCAGTTACTGTGGCTTTTAAGAACGTCTTAGAGAATAAAGATGGAGAAGTCTTGTCCAAACGGAGAGATTTAGCTCAGTAAGCCACAGCATTGCACTGGCTGACATATTCCTTCATTACCATAAGCACGCACACTCGAGTTTATTTTGACTCATTCCCACATTTGCTGCCCTGCTGCCACTAATGGTTAGAGAGTACCAAATGTCTAATTATTCATGGCTGACAATAGTCCCTTAAGGTGTCTACACACAGTAAGACTTCAGAATTTTGTTTAGTTTACTGTGAGCTCTGTGTGGCATAGGTCTAATAAACTTGTACATGTAGGCTGTACAATGATCATTTCTACTGAATGCTAGACTACGATGACATCATACGAACATAGCTCCTGCTGCTACAACTCAACTTTTTTTTTTTTTTTTTTTTTTAAACATCCAGTCTGTTTGGTGTTGTTTTGGGCTGTTTGTTCTCAAGACCATTACAAATGACATGGGCTCAAAATGGGCTCTGGCAGGTGGAGGAACCATAAGATCCTGGTAGCGGTTCAGTTTTCAGTGAGGAAAAAAATGAGTCATCTCAAAACTACCAAACTTGTGAGCTCCAATTCACCCAGACTCTGAACAGGCTGTAGTCAGCTGACCTGTGCTGATCCCATAGATTGGCTGATGGCTCTGAGGTTTAGTTCTCTTTGTGGATTTAGCCAAATACATTTCACGATATATAAGCAGATGTTGCATGAGCTATCGTGGCTACTTTCCGATTGGCAAGTACTTCTTGTGAGCATCATCAGTTTAAATTCAAACTGACGTCTGCCGCCCTTGAACTAACCCGGTATGAGCGACACCAGGCTGTGATGGCTCTGACGGTCGAGCAGGTTGTGTGCTAATTGGACGGTTTGTGGTTTGATCCCTGAGTGTGATTTTTCACAGTGCCTAGAACACATACATATGTGTCTGAACACGGCTTATTCTCACATAGCATGAAATTATTATCATTCAGTTTGCTGTGTATGTGTGAAATAACCAGATCATTTTAGCAAAACATATGCAGAGCTGTGCAATATATGCTTGGCGATACTTACGGAGAGAAAAGTTGCGTGTTAAATTACTTTGTGCTTTTGCTCCTGTGCTCTACCTAGATGCTGAAGTGAGCACAACTTTATTGACAACTGAATGGACACAGATCAGGCATGAGAGGAAAAAACCAGATGTGTGTATAGCTTGCAGGTGGGACCATGAGATGAATTTACTTTCTGAGCTCTATGAGATCACTTAGAAGGACGTGTGGGTAGAAGCACATACAAAAGGAACTCAGTTTGTATCGTTATGTATTAAACTGCCTGATTTGATTTATTTGTTATTACTTCATTAATTGCTCCCTTTAACTCCAGACAGTGATCATTTTTACCCTCATTCACAGTATGATCGCAGCCAACAGCATCACCAAGATCCTTGGGCACCTCTGGACTAACCAAGAAATTGCATTGTGGATACTTTGCTTAACACGTCCTAAACTCACCAATGTTTCATTAGCATTTTATCTGGACTACAGTTTCAAAGTTTTAAAGTTTTCCATTTTAAATGACAAGAAATGACTCTGTGCCTGACT